>NW_009200196.1:5043-5279 GCF_000690835.1 Fulmarus glacialis
GGTGGCCCCCCCCCCCCTACGGACCCGACCTCCTGCCGCCACGGGGCCTGTGGGAATCCCGACCCCAGCTCTGCCGCTCTGCCCTTGCATGCAGCAACCGGCTCCGAGGCGTCTGGGGCACGGGCGGGCACCTGGACCATTAAACGCGCCAGTGACCACGTCTGCTGGACTCCGCACCAGCAGGAGAGCCCCCGTCCGCCACCCGAGCCCTTGGTGTGCGGTCCCTTACAAACCCA
>NW_009200197.1:0-2045 GCF_000690835.1 Fulmarus glacialis
GGAAAGAACTTCCCCGCGGCCCTGCGGCACACGGGGTTCAAAACGTTCCCTCCCCGCCGGGTCAGGCTGTTTCTACAGGAGAAACCTGTCGCTTGGCAGCGGGACGATGCTCAACATCACGTCCTCCCTCCCTGGGTCCGTGCTGTTCCCTGGCCAGGAGTTGCTGGGGGTCTCCTGGGGGTCGCCGGGGTGCAAAAGGCACCCGGTCCCTGCTCTCGGTCTCCTCTCTGTCCCCTTCGGGCTGGGAGGTGACCCTGGAGCCTGTTCACCTGTCCCGGCTGAGCTTCGCGGCCTTCCCCTTCCCACTCAGCTTGACCTGAGACAAACCTTTTTAAAGAAAAAAGTGAAATTACTTTAAGGGAACAACCCCCCTTTCAGCATTCCTAATGCACGTGCAAGCTCCTTCACAAATAAGAAAAATTTCCTCTCTTTTTTCCCCTTCTTCCTGATTTTTTTCTCCCAAGAACTTTTAGGAACTTAATTATGGGGAGTTTTTTTGAGTGGCAAAAAGCCAGGGAGGTCGGGAAAGCAGCAGGCTGGAGCGTTACTGTGCAAAACTGCCAGAGTAGGATAAATCTGACAAAGTCTGGCAGCGCGGTGGCACAGGCAGTGTAGCAGGAGCGTCCCCTCCCCGAGTGGCTCTGCCAGGTATGGGGACAACTGCCAGCTGTTTGAGGGGGGTGGATCTGATCTTTGCAGGGAAAGGGGGTGTTTTCCCCAGTTTTTGCAGGTAGGAGGGTGCTCCCAGTGCACCCATTCCTTGGGGCAGGCACAGGAGAGGTGGACGGCAGGGAACCGTCTGGCTGTGCCTTGGAGCAGCAATATTGTCCCGTGTCCCCATCGCTGCGTGCCTACGGCTCCTGGAAACTCCTCCTCACGTGGTGGCTCCGTCTAATCCCTCCTGGGGACCTGTTTGCCTGATCCCGGTGCCGGCAAATCCCTTCCAGCTCTGCTCCTTGCCGTGAGGCTCCAGGCCAGGTTCCCGTTCCCTGGCATCAACGGGGCATCGCAGCCCGGCGTCCCCAAGCAGCTCCATCCTTCACCCTTCCCAGAGTACAAGTGCCATCATGCCGGCTCTCGCCACATCCCTGGAGAGGACGGAGGGGACAGAGCGGGTCCCCCGAGCCCCCCTCCCCGCTGAGGCTCCCCTGGGGGATGGCAAGCTCCTGGCTGGCTGCCGTGCCTTTTGAGGCTGCGGATGGGCGAGGACTTTCTCCGGAGCCGTAAAGCCTGAAATAACTCCCTGTTGTTTTCCTTGGGATCCCAAACAAAAGCAGCGGGCGAGCGCGGAACGGTCGCTGCCGGCCTTGGCCGGCCGCCCGCTGCTGCCGGATTTCTGGAGACAGGCAGGATCTCAGCGCCCGCGTGTCCCGTAAGCAGGAAGATGGAAAGAGGCAACTCCTTAGGAAGCTGTTTGGAGGCGGCGGCCACGATGCTGCGACAATTAGGCAGGGGGTGAGGGTGGGAGGGCATCTTGTGGGTCCAGACCCGGGAACTGGGGAGCAAGGATGCTTCAGGAAGGGGTTTTTGGGGTCAACCGTGAGATTTTGCATGTGTTTCAGAGCTGGTCTGGCAATGAGAAAACCCCGGGAGGGAGAAATGGTTCCGAGCACTCATCCTTGGGCAGGGTTTTTCTCAGTCTCCTTCGGTGTCCTTGTGCGTGCAGCTTGGAGCAGGACCGTGGCACGTCCTGGCTCCCTGCCTGAAGGACAGACCTCACTTACGGGGTGACAGCAAGGGCTGTTTGGGGACCGGAGCAGCTTTTGCTTGCACCCGAGGGGGTGACATAGATCTCCGGGTCCCACGGCAGGTAGCTCCGCAGCCCAGCTCCTATTTGCAAACATTTGCTCTGCAATTGCCGGCACGTTTCCTGTTCCATGGGGCGGTCACGAGGCTCAGGAAAGTTTGCAGAGTGAGTAAGTCACGATGTCCCAGCCTCAGCGGCAGTGTGGCCAGGTCAGGAGCGTCCCCAGGGACCTGCTGCCTTCACGGAGCTTCTTGTTTTCCATCCACTCCCCCAATCCCTCCCGGTTGCAAACCGCTGG
>NW_009200197.1:2069-2706 GCF_000690835.1 Fulmarus glacialis
CCGGAGGAGGATGGGGAAGCTCTGGGGGTATGGAAAAGGCTGGAGGAAATGAAGAAGCAGCCTGAGCCGTGCAGGGTGTGAGCAGGCAGGGTTTGGGACAGGCAAGCAGGCAGCACAGGGTAGAGCACCCATCTGAGCACCCATCGCTGAGTGTCCACCTCCATCACCCTGCTGCCTGGACCAGGAGGTGCCAGGGCTCTTTGGTTTTCCCTCAGCTCCTGGTAGGTGGTTTTGTCCTTGAATTCACTTGCAAAGAAGGCTTCTGCAGCTAATTACTCCTGCCCTTGGCTTCCTTAATTGAGGCTTTCATCCGACCGTCCCTCTTGCTGGGGTTGCTCAGACCTTTCCAACCAGCCCGGAGCCAGCAGATCCAAGGAGGATCTGGCCCAGATGCCGCCGTGGTTCGAGTGCCCACCACCTCCACCACCAGCCCGGAGTGCTGCAGACCCCTTACCAGCCAGAAATAAATAAGGGGGGGGACCACAAAACCTTCCCCTCGAGGGGAAGACACCCCGGGGAAGGATGGCCCTCGCCCTGTCTCAAAGTGCATTAACTGCCTCGGCCGGGGCAGCGCGTGGAGAACAGGTCTGACGGGTGCTCTCGGCTTCCCCCAGCCCGTGGTTTCTGCAGCCGGGAT
>NW_009200197.1:2758-5127 GCF_000690835.1 Fulmarus glacialis
GGCTCATCCCTTCGTTGTTCTGCTTTTACCTGGAGCATCCTCTCCCCGAGGGAAAAAACCTGGGAGAAAAAGAAGCACAAGGATTAAAAAAGCACCAGCTGATGGGGGATATCCAGAGGGATGAGGGGTCGTGGAGAAGCTGAGGACTCAAGCGTGGCCCGGCAGGGATTGGCATCGCTCCCGGCGGAACTGAATCCGACCCCGGTTGTGCCGCGGCGGTCGGCAGCCGGTTCATCCCGGACAGCGGGGACCCGCTGCGGGACCACGGCTCAGACCGGAGACGATCCCCAGCTATTCCCGATGTGATGACAGATCGCTCCAGGAGGGACTCCCCGAGCCGTTTTAGGATCCCCGAGCTATTTTAGGATCAGTAAATGGCATAGACGTTAAAGAGGAACCGGTTTAGAAAACAGCATTGGATCAACCCCTCACGTGCGGATTTAAGTTAAATAGAGCAAAAACCTCGGTGGGTGACTGGGGTTTTCCATCCCAAAGGGCGCGTTTTTCTTCTTTAGGCTGAGGGAGCACTGAATTGCCGGTGAACGGGACGTGCTGTGGATCAGTGAGGTTTCCTATTTTGCTCTCTTCCTCCTGACGCCCATCCCACTATTTGCTTTTTTTTACAGCTGTCAAGGCCTGACTTCACATTTTCGGTCACCACCACGGGCTCCTGCTTGAGCTCAGATCCTCTGACCACAAGCGAGGGAAAATTGGGCTTGTTTTTTTTCTAATATGCCTTATTTTAGGCATATCTGTTGAATTTTATCCGCTGCGCTATTTCCCCGTACCCAGCACATGCTCGGTGACTTTCTGCCTCGTTGATCCATCGTTTCCAGGATCTCCCTTAAAATCCTTTGGAAGAACAGCTTCATATTCGCCAGCTCCTTGGCCCCAAGGGAATCCCCCTTAGCAATCCGGCTGTTTCACTGCCGAGCTCCTCTCAGCGCTGGGAACCACCACATCCCGGTGGTTTGTTAGAGCTGATTTTTCAGGATTTATTGCATAAGTTTTTCTGGCCGACCTGTGATTTGAGACCAATCCCCTGACACGTTCCTGCAGGGAAGGGTTCGGGTACGTGCTCCTCATGGCTCTCTCTTACCCTCGTCCTCCGTGAGAGCTCTTGCTCCCCATCATCTGCCGTGGGACGGGCTGGCCGTGAGTCCAGTCCTTGGTGTCCTCTGCGAGCTGATCCTTCGGCTCTTCGAGGCTTTCTTGGGCCGTTCCCGTAACCCGCCGGAGTTTGGGATCTTTTCCGTCCTCTTTCTTTGGACTCGGCTTCAAAGCTGGAGGAAAACCCCCAGGCTTTGGACACCTCTCCCTCCCCCGGGGCTGTGCCAGCTTCCCCAGGTCTTTCTGAAGTCCTTCTCCTCCAGTGGCAAGCTCCATGTCTCAAATACGATGTCTTTGATCCCTGTTTGCAAGGATTTGACTTTTAACTTCCTTCTTTTATCTCTCAGCTCCCTTATTTGAATGCACTTCCCTTTCTGAAGTTAAACATAACCGCGGGGGGTTTCTGGGGGCCAGGCCCCCGGTATACATGTCTGTCTGCAGCGAGGATGGGGCAGGGTAAAGGCTTTGCCTTGGTTTTAGGAGATCGGTGCTGGTGAGCATGCAGGGATGCTTGCCTCCTTGCCCGGTGCAGAGCAGATGAGGCAGAATTGTGCCTTGGGTGGGGGGGCAGGAGCCCCCCTGGGATGTGCGGGGTGAGGGGGGGCCATGGCAGAGCCCCCACAGCCACCAACTCCCTTTTTTTTTGGTTTTCCAGACCCCACTTTTGGACACTGAATCCACCCTGGACTATGGACACAGCCTTACCCAGGTGGGTGGGCTGGGAAAACCCAGCAGGACATGAGTTTGGGGAGGTGGGAGATGGAGAAAGATGTGCTGAAGGCTGTGAGGGGTGGGGGGCTGGACCAACCCCCTATCGTAGGGTCCTCGGCTCGGTTCTAGGGTGCTCGCTGCCTTGGGCTCATCTGTTCCTGGGGGCAGGTGATGGAGATCCCGGGGTGCTGGGGTGGGCGTGCGGGTGTATCGCACCTCGGGCAGGGTGTCGGGGGTGCGAGGTGTCAGCGCAGTCAGGGTCCGTGCCTCGCTGCCCCGTGCCCTCCCCACTCCCCCTGCAAGCTGTACGATCCCCTTCCACCCTCAGGCATCCTCGGAGAAGATCTGGCGAGCCGGCAAGCTCCTCTTCATCCACCTCACCAGCACCCGTCCTGGCCTCATCCGGGACCACAAGCATCACCTGCGGTGGGACGGCCGGCACCCCTGCCATGCTGGGGGGCACCGCGGGCTGCCCAGGACCCCTGCAGCCCTCCGAGGAGGGCAGGACTTCTGCTGCCCGTCCCAGGCAAGGGCTCACCTGGGGTGCC
>NW_009200197.1:5364-5707 GCF_000690835.1 Fulmarus glacialis
CGTGTGGTGCGCAGCCCCGTTTCGGGGCTGGTTCTCATGCCCTCTCCCCTTGCAGGCAGTGCTGCTCCGGGAAGGAGCTGGTGGACTGGCTGCTGAGCACCGGGCTCGCCGTCCAGACGCGCGGTCAGGCTGTCGGCGTCTGCCAGGTGCTGGTGGACGGAGGTGTCCTGACGCACGGTGAGGGCGGGTGGCAGGGTCTTGCAAGGCACCATGGTCTCCCATGGGTGCACGGCCAAGTTACGCGCGCTCTCCCCCCCGCAGTGAAGCAGGATTGGCATTTCCAGGACAAGGACACCCAGTTTTACCGTTTTGCTGAGCTGGAGCTGAGCCCTGAGCCCGGCGC
>NW_009200198.1:0-4095 GCF_000690835.1 Fulmarus glacialis
CCCGCGCCTGCTTCGAGACCATCATCCCTGGTGCCCTCTCCCCCTTCCTCCCGCATCCGGGGAGATCCTGGCATCAAAACCCCAACTCCTTCAGGGCTGGACCCGAGAAGCTGTTACCTCTGCTCCAGCGGGCTGTGGCATCGGGACTCCTGAAAATGGGGAAAAGAGCTTCTTTCCCCTGGGTGGAGGGGGACCTGAGTGGCAAGAAACTGGAGAAAGTTTCCAGCACGCTTTGGATGAAATGCAATTTCTTCCCAGCACGATTGCATAAACTCCCTGCTGTCACAAAAAATCATCCTTAGGGCAGCAGCCGATGCAGGGCTTTGCCTTGGTGCGATCAAGAGTTGCATTTTAAAAGCAAAATGTCATGTTACTGTAAGTCGTGAGCAGTCTTTGTGACCTGAGGCGTGGTGGAAGTACACCCACAAGAAATGTGGGAAAAAAAAAAATAGTTGGGTACAGCAGCTTCTTCCCTTCGCAGGGATCCCTTGTCTGATCCAAGGCGGGTCGGTGTGGGAAGTGAGCGATGTTTGTGAGAGCTGGATTTGGGGGGGGATCCCTCGTCCCCAGGGATTCCAGGTTTCAGTCAGCTACGCACGTTGGTTAACTCTTCTTTGCAAGCGCTGATGGCTACCATTAAGTGAATTTATTTTCCTTTGAATATGTCCGGGCACCTCAAAAGATTTTGTGCTGGAGGAGTGGAAAGTGGATCAATGACACTGGAGTAAGGCTCACAAATTAGAGTGTTGAAAACAAGCTCTGTTGTCTGAGTTCCTCTCTTAAGCCATCTTACGTTTGTTTGAATTTATCTGAATGTATTTTCCTTTTTGATTGTACGTATTTTTGCAGCCCAATGACTTCATTGAGACATCTTCTCTTCCATGAATAGCTAGCTCTGACGCTTGCGATGTTTGAACAGAAAGCAGATCGCTTCTTATCACCACTGTCGATATGATGTGAGCTCTAACTTTCTTCCCTTTTATTCCCTCTTCATGCAGCGTGGAGTGAAACCTAAAAAGGTGGTGCTTTTTTGACAATTAATCTGTGTGTTGCCGAGTCTCCTGGCCGCATGAAAGGCCCTCCAGTGCATCCCAGTTCATTGTCACCCATTGCTGCTGTGCCTCCATCGTACCGTTGCATGTTTGCTCATTGCATGCGCTCCCCTTCGCCAGCCCCCCGCTTGCTCAGAGGATGGGAGGTAAATGCAGCACAAGCGGTTGCTTCTGAGCCAGACCACAGCGTGGGGGAAAGAGCTTGCGTTGCGGTATCGCTGCCCCGCCGCTGCTCGAGGCTGGCAGCCCGGCTTTATGCTCAATTGTGAGATTTTTCTGCTGTTCCAGTTAATCGCGTCGGGTTTTCAAGTCGGTGCTTGGTGCCGGTTACTGTGTTACCCGCCGGCTGTGCCCAGCGTCGCTCCCGACAGGTCTGCGCAGAGTTTTCACATCGACTGACTGTAAGTCTGGGACACCGGAGAGCCAGCGCACATATCACTGCTTCCACCTGAAGGACCGGCTGGCGCACCTCAGCCTGGCTTTCGCCTTCTTCTGCCTTTTCTTTCCCTTCACTAACATTTTAGTACAGTGTATGTTCCCCGACCTGTGGGTGTTGGAAGTACCAGCTACACGCTAAGTGCTTTACGTGCTGTGGGAAGCATAAGCCGTGCGCCCTCACGCTTACTGTCCGATGTGGGAATGTTTAAAACTCTACATTTGTTTTGGTAACCAGGTGTGTTATCACAGGGCCGTTATGTGGCCCGTTATTGACCAATATATAGCAGTTTTCTAAACAATACAAGGTAATGCTGCAGAAAGAATTTTCTCATGAGCAGTTTTAATCTGTAGCTGAGCAGTGGTAAAACAGGGAGCCGCTGTAGTGAAAGAACAAAGCCCAAGAGTTTGGAAAAAGATACCGTGCTGCTGAGAAGTGTGCTTTGGCGCCTTGGAGGCAAGTGACTGTTTTGCTTGTGTGTGGTACTTGTCCTCTCCTTGGGCTACACCTTCCCATGCTCTTCCCAAGTAAGAACACCCCACCACCAGCTTGTAACACTTATCAAAGCCAAAAATCTTTTGTATTGCTTATTACCAAAATGAACTAAAGCTACAAAGGTCTTGGCAAAGAATCATCATTTCCTGTAGGCTTTTTGGGGAATATTTTTTTGCCGTGGAAATCTTGCCAAGAGAAAAGCAAATCTGGCCATTCGAGACTTGGAACAGGCACAGTACGAGCGCTAGAGAGAAAGTGAAATGGTACCTGCTTAGTCGGTGGTATCTTCAATGCACCTTTTGTTTCCAGCCGCTTTCATTTCGATTTTTGGGTGGAGAGATGATCCACACAGCAGCATTTGTCCACAGAAGGTCCGCAGGCGAGGAGCAGTGCAGAAGCATAAGGAGAAGCTGCTGAGACACTGTAGAGAGATGGTCGGGAACAGCTATTACTGGGTGGCCCCTCTCTCCTGACCCCCTCCGGGACCCCTCTAGTCCAAGGTCTCTGCATGTCTCAGGCTTTGTGGGCGTGCATGCGTGCATCTGCCCCGCCGCTCGGTCCTGCGAGCTCTCACCGCTGCCGTTCTGCATGCAACTCTGACTTGTACCCAGCTGTTTGTCGTGGCTCTGTTGCGCTGATGGGAAGAACTTCTAGTCTGAATGTTGTGTTTCTTTACTTTCCCGTCCCCGTCCCTGTGGTTTCCAGGCAGTTAGGCTGATGGCAGGTTGCCGTACGTCCGCTGCCATCTGCTCAGAGCTTTAGCTGCGTATTGCTTTTAAGAGAAGTGGTTGTATGATAATAGCTGTCCAGAGAACCCTTCCAGGCTAGCCATGCGTGCAGACGGGCTCAGGCAGGCACGTCACAACTCTTCTCAGAGGGACAGGCCAGTGCCACCTTTTTGCTGATGTCACCTCAGAATTTAACTTTTTCGGCCTGTAATAAACTTGGCAGCTCTCCACCGCCCTCCTTTACAGCTCTTGACCTTGCACAAGCGTGTGAAAATTGCAGCCCAGTTGGTATGATCACAAAATAACTAACATGATTAGCAGATAAATCCTTATTCATGAGATTAAGGTAGCTTTTTGCATGTTAAATATAGACTTTAATCGTATTAAAAGCTGCTGCTTGCTGCTTTTTTGTGCCAGATGGTCGTTATCCTCACAGCTATTGCCCCCCTCTGTTTGCCTTGGTTTTGCTACTGTCTTTGAGCCGGTCGGGAGCAGTGGGGTAGGGCCTTTTGCCGTTGAGGTCGTGGCTGTTCTGGCCTTTGGTGTTGGTCGCGTGGACCGTGCTGTTGCCGTGGGTGGCAGCCCCACGGGGCTCCAGAGCATGGTGGGCAGCTGGTGGGTCATCTCTGGGGCTGCACGGAGCTGGAGGTCCTTCCCGTTAGCTGCGACGCTGCGTAGCGGTGCGGGGTGTCAGGGGGTGTCTGCCGTGCGTACCTTGCTCAGGCTCCCTGCGGGGTGCCGGTGGCCAGGAGCTGGTGGTCCAGGCTGTCCCTGGCACGCGGGGAGCTGCTGGCCAGTCTCAGAAGGGTTTGCCAGCCCCTGCTGGGGCCAGGCTGCGGAGGCTGCTGGTACGCTGGGTGGGAAGAACACCAAATGTCTATTTAAAAAGCAGTGAGAGGGTGTTTCTCTCCTAATTTTTGGGGTGAAATGGGTTGTGCTCCTTTATCTCCTCTGTGCTACCTAGGTCAACGTTTCACTGGCCCTGTGGCCAGCAAGACCCAGCAAGCCTGTCTCCTCTCTTGCTGAAGTGCCTGGGATTACGCTGGGTCACACAGTGTCACCTTCCAGCAAGACAGAGGTGCCGGGTCCGCTGCCCAGGGCTGGTGGGAGCTGTCCCCCCAGGCTGGGAGCGGGCAAAGGGGGGAATTCGTCATCCCATGAGTGATGAAGCTGTGCCCCTCTTCCCCCTGGATGCTGGGGCGGTAAGGACTTTTAGGGATGCAGAGGAAGCCTGGACAGGTTCTCTAAAGTTAAATCTTAAGAAATACAAAGTGCACATGAATTATATTTGACTCGGGGAGTTCTTGAGCTGCGGGTGTTTAGAGCCGGAGCAGTGTTCCTCGGGCGTTCTTCCCGGGCATCCCACTCCGCCCTGCGGTCATGC
>NW_009200199.1:0-1300 GCF_000690835.1 Fulmarus glacialis
GGCAGCCTCCGCCGTGCAAACCTCACCCAAGCCGGGGAGCATCTCCTCTCCTCGCACGCATCCCTCCCTGTGACCTCCCACGGAAATAAAAGGCCGGTGCTGAAAACCCTGCCGTGTGACCCCCACCTCCACCTTGCCTTGTCTGCAGCCCGCCCGGGGAGAGCAGAGATTTCCCACACCCCACCCCCCGGAAACGCGTGTGCGCAGCGCTGCCTTCCTGAGCCCGCGGAGCCGTGCTCTTAATCAATCTCAGCAGACACATCTTGATGGCACCCGGTGACTCGGTGGTAAGGCAGCGCCTTTTAAGTTTGACAGAGCATCTGTTATTACCGGCTCCTTTAGAGCACTACTAGACACCCCTCCTGATGGAAAAAAAAATGCTGCTCTGAGCTTAAAACATTTAAAATGCATTCCCCCTCCCGCCCCCCGCTCATGCAAGAGGAGGGAGGGCGGGGGAGCCAAGTCATTTACAGTGTGCTAAACAGCTGTAGAGATAAATCCATCGTAAAACCACAGAACAAAGCGCTCAGCCCTTCGCTCGCAGAAAAAAAGGAAAGCGCATGAGGAAGCGAGTATTTGCTAATGATGATCTTCCCCTCCTGCGGAGGGACCCACAGACGCTCCCGGGGAGGGGAGGCAAAGATAGCAACTTTCAGCGAGGAGGCTTCCAAAAGAAATCGCGTCCGTATCCAGTGACGCCGAGCGATCTCTAGTGAGATACTGCCTTTGGCTACAGCTACACGTCTCCCAAATGGCTCCTTCCCCCGGGCGTGGAGCTGCCTCGGTGGGGTGCGCTCCGGCGGGACGAGCGCCCTGTCCCGAGGATTTTATAGCTTGGGTGGGCGAGGGGTGGAGAGGGAGGAGAGGTGTACCCGGGGACCACTTCCAAGGTGATCTTTTCTGTTATAGCCAGGAGGGTGCGGTCCCTCTCCGATTCAGCCCCCAGCCGCACCCGGGGGCCACAGAGATATCTGCAGAGACTCAAGGTCCCCCCAAGGGCGAGGAGGCTACGGAGGGGCGGGGGACAAATGCTCTTGGCGGGTCGTCCCCGCGCTCCCACGGCACAGATTCCCCCCTCCTCAGCGCCCCTCCACGCCTGCTTCGCCCCTTGCAACTGGGTTGGGATTGGGCAGGGGGGTATGAGAAAAGGGCAGACCCCAGGCTTCCCTCTCACTCCCAGAGGCACTCATGTCCAGCCGGAGACAGGGCAGAGGAGAGCTTCCCTCCCGTTAGCCTCTTTCTATCCCCAGACGGACAAGGATGGCCAAGGAAAGCAGCCCCTCCGATTTGCCACGTTTCC
>NW_009200200.1:0-1185 GCF_000690835.1 Fulmarus glacialis
CGGCCCCACGGGGGGCCGGGGATGGTGGGGGTCCCAGCCCTGCGGCCCCACGCAAGCACATGGGACCTGGGTGCGGAGCACGTGTTTACTCCGGGATTGAAATTTGGTCTTGTTTTCCGACTTGTTGCTGGTGTGGGGGTGGGGATCCTTTCTGCTTTGATTCGGTTTATGGCTTTCCTCCACCCCATCATTTTGCTCAACAACGTCGTTTGCAGAAGCCTGTAATGATTCGGCATGGTTTTAATTTGCTTATGGGTGTGAGCTAATGAGTGGTTTGAAATCAGGCTGTGCTGGTTGGTGCGTTGTCACTGTGTGCTCCTGCTCGGCCGGACCCTCACCCGCTCGGCACCGCGGGTTTGCCGCTCGGGAAGCCGCGGCTTTGCCGCAGAAAGTGCCGGACACGATCCTGCACTATTGCAAGTGATCAGTGATGTAGTTAGTACAAGGGCATCATAGGCACAAATATCTGTATCAATGAGTTTTAAATAAGAATCCTCGTGTTGCTGTAGCCTCTCCGAACCGTATTTATTTATAATTTCCACAGCTGAAGCTCTGTTGCTAAAGAAAAATTGAATTTTCCCAGCGGTGTGGAGGCTTGGCTGATGAGTCACCGCGCTTCATTAGCTAATCTTAGATCTGCTGTGAATTACTCAGTGACAAAGTGGGCTGAGAAAATGCTCGTTTTGAGTGGATAATTTTAGAATTTGGGTCTCTTCCCTGGCAGAGGAGGGTGCGAGGGTGGGAGCCACTTGTGTAGGCACGTGCTGCTCTCCCGAGCGTATCTTAAAACATAAAGACAAACTGAGGAGCCTGTGCTACTTTCTCGAGTTAAAGCCATGTGTGAATTCCAGTTATGTGAAGGTGCTTTCAAATTCAGGCATAACTCAGTGTAAATAAGTAGAGTTGGGGAGAACGGGGCTATGTTAGCAACATTAAGTGTTAAAATCTGTAATGGGGGAGCACAAAAGTGTTTTGGGGGGAATTCAGTGGTTTTCAGCTTTTACTCTGCAGATGATGTTGGTTTTTTCTGAAGTCCCTTGAAAGGTGACTGAGAAACCGAGATCGTACGTGTTCTCTGTGAAATGTGTACATTTCCACTGGAAAATGTGAAGGGATCGCAAACCCAAAAACCTGACAGGTCGCTGGCCAGGGACGTGTCCCTGCTGGGTCCCTGGCGCAGCACGG
>NW_009200201.1:0-5242 GCF_000690835.1 Fulmarus glacialis
TGAGAGGAGCTGCCTCACCTCCACGCCCAAGTTTATTTCCATTAAAATACCCACACGGGCTTACTATTACTTTTTTACTTTTACTATTCATTTACTAGTACCAGCTGAGGTGAGCAATTCAGACACGCAGGCAGAACTACAATGCATAGCACAGCACCCAAGGAGCTGTTTGAATCAAGTGAAAGACCACGAAGCAGGGACTGATGGCGGCAGGGAGCCCAGGCACCGGGCAGGGCTTTGCTGCTCTGCCGCGGGGAGGCAGGGAGAAAGTTGGACTCAACGCAAAAAACAGTGCAGTTCTCCACACCAAAGCGAAACAGTGTAAATGCCTCCAAGGGTTTAAAAAAACCACAAACTGAGTCAAAGGAGACGGAGCACGTTGGGAAGACAGACACTTGGGAGAGAGCTCTTGACTAACGCACAGGCAGCAGCTCCGAGGGACCCGAGAGGTGACGATGGTCCCCAAGACACAACTCTCACCAGCAGCCGCCCTCCTCCCTCGCTTGCTGCCGCCTCTCTAGAGGCTTAGAGCTGCTGTCGCCCGCCCAGCGGAGCAGCCCAGCTCTGGTTCTCAGTGAGACAGCAAGGAATGCAGCATACAGTATGGGTGCCCAAAATCACGACCGCTTTACATGCGGACCTTAGTTTACATTCCATTTTAACTTCCCTTTGTTGTACAAGGAACAACAGAAAGCAATAAAGACACTAGGGATTAACACGATGCTTAATAGCACTGTCTAACCAGTGCTGTGATGGCATCCAGGTGATGTATTTGAAAGTTTTACAGCATCACATCTTACATCACTCCTCACCACCACGAATAATGCGTGGGCCTGGTGATGATCACAGTTTTATTTGTAAAAAGCATGATCTGCTAATGGATGACTTGCTGTCTAGATAAATTACTGTTCACAAAAAGCCACTAAGCACTGCATTTGAAGAAATGCAAACACGGCAATCTTTTCTCTTGCACACTCACACTGCCTCAGATACAAAAGGCTGCTCTCAGTACCCTTTCCTAGTACTTCCCCTGCTTTTGATATGTTTTTTGCCATTTGCCAGCAATTCATGCAAAGATCTGACTCTTTTTCCTCTATTTTCTCCTTTGTTAGCTCCATTAAAATAGTCTTACACAAGATGTTTGTCTGACCTTTCATCAATCCACAGCCTCTCCAAATCCAAACAACTACTTCTGAAATACCTCAGAAAATCTGGCCTTAAGTTTTGGGCTTTGCAGACTGCTTAGAGTGGAGAAAAGAACGCAGAACAATTATAAGGACGGCGTCGACAGCAAATTTGGTTTCTGTGCTATCTTTCACAACTCGACCAAAATCCAGTTTCCTTCCAGCCTTTGACAGAAGAAGCCACGAGTATGCACTGCAGGTGGGACCTTTTGAGTGCTGACCTGCCTCCTTTGGAACCATCCAAAATTGCCACTACGCATCTGCGTTTCACGCACATCTCATTTTGGATTCCTGACAAAACTCCTCTATGTTCTGTTAACGTGACCAAGCACTCACCATATTGCTTCATTGGAGCTTTCCCTCCAGCTGGAACATGCCAAAATAGACCTGCCATCTCTTCCCACAGATGTCCTTCATTGTGAGGGCCCTGGGAGGAGACGCAGCAGGAGACCACAAGTTTTAGCTTTATTTTTTTTCCCAGCTGACTTGTGATAATAATTTTGAATCCATCAAGTTCTCACTAACAGCAGAACCTCTTACATTATACATACAGGGAATGGAATCTGATCTCTAGTGGGACAGCCAGCCACCAGCAATTTCATCCCATCATCCCTTAGGGAGAGATTCCCAAACATCTGTCCTTCATCACGTTGCCTATGAAATAGCACAACTTGTACGCGTGTCACTAAGGCTCAAGCATGCTCTCTGCCCTCCAGCAGCTAGGCCAAGTCATACGGTTTTCCATTTAAAGAAAAGGCTTACTAAGGATCCTAAGAAATCATATCACAGTTCTTTTTGTTAAGAGAAAGTCTTAGTAAGATGGTAGTCGCTCTCAAATACTGGAACAAACCAAAATTAAGGCTGTCTTGTGGTATTCTGACTCATCCATCCCACAGCACTAATCAAGATCCATCTAATTACTCACAGTAGACCAGTAGCTGTGGACAGATGAGTTCTTTCAGCTCCAACTGTGCTGAGGACAGATCTTACCTCCTAAGACTACTACCCCTTGGTTCTGCTACCGGAGCCTCTTAAGTGAGGGCACCAAAATGCCATGGTTAGCAGAGATCTACTGTGTTGGTAATCTGCAGCCTACCCCGCAAGTCTTGTGTTTTCCTCTACTTCATGGGTGGGGCAATGCTGAGAGAGAATCAGGACTGAGCACCAAGTGAAGCCATTGGAGAAGGCCTGCATTTTGTTGTTCTACAGATTAGACAATGAATAGCATGTGAGATATGAACAGCTGGAAAAGAAAAAGGTAACCTTATGGTTACAACAAGGAGCCACTAACAAGAGCTCCATCTTTGTCCAACAATGCCTCAATGTTAGGTGCTCCTCTCTCAGTACCTCCCCTGCAACAGCTGCATCAACACACTATTTCCAGAACAGCAGCTCTCCCACCTGCTAAAAGGAAAGGAGACGTACAGAACTAGAAGGGCCTGTACAGGTTACCAATCCTCCCAATATGTCTGTCTGTCCAAAGTTGCAAGTGTCTTTTACTGTAGTTTACTCACAACTGCAACAGAATTTCTATCCTGAAGGGCAGGAGTGCAGATTTTATGTAACTTTACAGCCCTAGAAGAGATTGAGACAAAAACCAATAGTTTCCCAAAGCAACCCCACATCAGCAAAGACTGGGCATCGACCCAGTTGTATTTAAGTATTTCACTGGCCACATGGATTTATCTTGTATGTCTAACACACTCAAACGACTATAGCTTGTTTGTGCTTGCTCCAGACTCAACTTCCAGCAGGCTTGAAGAAAGCCCATAATTTTTCTGCCCCCACCCCCTTTTTCTTTAAAAAGAAAATCTCTTTGTAACACTACTGATTTCTCTCTTTCTGATCATTGCATACACCTGTCGAAAAGACACTAATAACACATTTGACTTTGTCAAGTTCAGCTGAACACCAAGAGGTTTCATGCCTTTCACCTGTTAAGAAAAAGACAGAAATGCAAGAAATGCAGCCTGGTTTCCATGAGAGGAAGGGTCACAAGGAGCTCTCTCACTGCCTGCTGCAGGGAGCAGCTTATGAACATCTGTTCAGCTGTCTCCTGCACCGAGGGAGAGTTGTGCTTCAGTCTGAACCAAGCCCCCTTCCATCCTGCCCTTATGCACGATACACATACAGCTCAGCTGGTCCACCCCGAGGCCAGCTTCACTAACTGAGGTGGCTGATGCCGAGTTATACAAGCGAGGCCCCAAAGGGAAGTTTAAAAGGGGAAGGAAGAGGGGAAATTTCATGGGAGAAGCATGTTAGATTCTGTAAGAAGAATGCAAGCTCCACTGCAGGGTAAATCAAACCTTTTCTAGTCCACACTCCACCTCAGTTTGCCAATGACATTACCTGGACGCTTACTAAACCAGTTTCAGGCAGGTGGTACTGACCCACACTGATTCTACATACAGAGGAGCCGAGCAATTTTCTATGTCGCAACTGCTCTCTATGTCTCTATGTCACAACTGCCATGGCATCCTTCATGCTTGACAGACATGCTAGATCTACAAATCTGAGCCTCCACCTCAAAATCAAAAAGTTTCATCTGGTCATCAATCTCTCAGGCTAACTGCATATTCATAAAGAGGCCAAAGATAAAAAGTGGAGCACATCGCAGAGGAGACTTGTAGTCTCAGAGCAAAGCTACAGCCAGTAATCTGTGCTTTTCTCCTTATGACAGGGAACGGCTCAGGCTCATTTTTATAGAGCAAAGTAAGCTGTGGACTCTGCATAAGCCTGTAAAACTTCAAAACAAACTCACAATGAAATAAACAAGGTACCTCTAACCTGTAGACTTCTCTTTCTGAACACCTCTTTGCTATTCAGGCAACCAATTGGTTTTAGATTAGGAACTTTACAGCATTAACAGCTGATACCTGAACCACATTCTATGAACCAGCAGTTGCAGAATTTAATGGGAAGCTGTTTCACTTCATAATACAATTCACATTGTGAGGTATGACTTTTTCCATTATGAAACTATAAAAATACATTCCCAGAGTCTGAATCAATAATTTGAACTGATAATGAAAACAGAATCAGGTGTTATCCAGGAAGACCTGTCCCAGTACTGCAAGTCTAGAGTTAAAAGATTGACTGGGGCAACTCAGGAGGGAGTGTGAGCTCTTCTTAGAGTTTCTCTTCTCTCCACCTTTTTCTGAAGAGGCATCTTCAGGGTCTTTTGCACTTTCCCGTTCACCATGGTCAGAAACTCTTTTTAAAGTGAATTTCTTGTTTTTCTTCAGTGAGTAAAATTCCCGCATCAAGTCTTCCACCTCCCACTGCTCTTCCTTCCGCTTCCTACAGCAATGCAGCGCAGCAGGGTCTATAGGATGAGCTTCAGTGTTGAAGACGTATCCTCCAGCATTCAAGACACATTCCCCATATGGTGTAATCACCACATCAAAGACTGATCCATCATTGTGAATGAAGTTGTCTGGGTCAAACAGCAGGTACAAGTATTTTACTGTTTCAGCCAAAAAGAAGGATTCCATGCGATTATCCAGTCTGTGATCTCTCAAGTCTTTGACCTACCAGAGAAGAAATACAGTGGGTTATAGTTATATCAAATTCAGTAAGTTATGAACTTAGGGGGAAAAGTAAAACCAGCTTGCAATTCATTTCCGTTAAACAGCACAGTATGGCACAATTCACCCTGTATTTGCATACAACTGTTTAAAATACATCAACAAGGATTCAGATGTTT
This sequence comes from Fulmarus glacialis, assembly GCF_000690835.1. Lineage (NCBI taxonomy): Eukaryota > Metazoa > Chordata > Aves > Procellariiformes > Procellariidae > Fulmarus > Fulmarus glacialis. The sequence goes on from NW_009200201.1 coordinate 4,891, forward strand.
TGAATTAGCATAGTCTAGTGATAAGGAACAGGAAACTAACAATCAGGAGAAACGCACTTCCTACTTGGGTAGGGAGAACAGTGAGTAAGCTTCCCATCATTGCCCCCACTAAAAAAAAAAAAAAAAAAATCATAAGGCTTGTACCTACTTCCCAAATCACAAGGCCTAGTTCCCAATATTTATAAGGATTTTTTTGTAAAACAGAGCTTGATAGTATGTTTGAAGTCTTCTATTAAATTATTTCAGAGAAATCACTCACTGCAGTTCTCTTGTGTTTGATCAGATTTTCAAGGCATAGTGGAAAAGCAGAATCACACAACTGGCAGGCAGAGAGCCTGCAGGTGAGCCTTCC
>NW_009200201.1:5273-12832 GCF_000690835.1 Fulmarus glacialis
GAAACCCCTAGTAGCTACCAGGAGGCAGGAGAAGCTTTCCCATGTTTTGGGCTCTGGTGCAACAGCCAATGACAGAATTTGGCCCACTGTTCAGGCTGTGAGGGAAGTTACTACAAGAAACATGACTAGCAGTTACCAGATCAGCTTCACAGAGAAATACAAGGGGTTTGTTTGAAAAAAAAGTCATGTTTCAGTCAAAGCAATCGCTTGACTTAATGGCAAAACACCATTCATGAGAACACTTTCTAAAAGCTGATTTTTAGCAGCCATTTAGCTGACTTAGCAGTTGATTTAGCACTTACAGTTGCAAATCCACAGTCCACCTTGCTGATTTTCTCTATTGACTCCACTGCGTCTCTTCCCAGTTCTAAGAGCGTGGGATCTCTTGTAGCACGGTACAGATACGTTGCACTCTCAATCAGCTCTGCAAAAAAACCCCAAACATTTGCAAGCATAAAGATTACCAAACCATGTACACAAGGAAGATGAGATATTCCTTGAACTAATTTAAGAATACTACTTTAAGATGATCAGGTAAACAGCCTAGCTTGCCTTGTATTTCCTCTGGCTCAAGCACAGATACTTGCTTTTACTAAGGATGTGCTACAAAGAAATTCACTCTAACCAGATTGCATCAGCTCAGGTGAAAGTGAATAATGCTCCCCTCCCACATTCAGAGAGTGGGCGGGGAGCAAAGGGGAAAAGGATTAAAACTCAGTTGTCAAAGGAAGAAAAGAAAGATGCTTCTAGAAAGGATTACAAACAAGAAATTCCACCCCCAAAGTATTTTTAAACAATACCATAAGCCTCGGAAACAGGGGTATCTAAAACACCACGAAAACAGGCACTATGGAAATACTCTATATAGGCAACACACGCACTGTGCTGTGTTTACTTACTAAAGAAACAGGTCTTTTTGGATGCTATAATACATTTGAAAGCTAATGCTGAGGAGTATTTTGGGTAGAAGTGTCCAATGTGGATGTCACCTGAACACTCAGACCAAAAGGAAATTAATTATTCTCATTTACAAAGTTTTACTGACCTAATAATCAGGTGTGATTTTTTTTTTGTCAGAGTTGTAAAAAACAGAAAAAAAGACAGATCATTTCAGTGCAGTATCACAGACAACATATAATCCCTCTTGTATGTTGAGCTTTACTAGTGCAACTAGAATTAGTTTGTTTCAGGAACTCAGCAGAATTAGTGTGGTCTATTCATACTCACTCTCACTTCCTAAATTTAAAGGACACAGGCAATCACATTAACATTTTGCTTGACTTTAAAACATCCCATGTCAGACAGTCTAACACTTAAACGTGTCAAATCCTACATTGTGAACCCAATTCATTAACAGGCCCCCTTTATATAGTAGCACTATGGTTTGCTTCCTTTAAAAAGTAGCCCTGCCTTTGTGAATGGCAGAAAGCAAAATGTGTAGCTTTGACTATGGAAATCACTGGTAAAATGCATGCAGGAACTACGTCAAAGCAAAACTGGGGAGGAACTTTTGGAGGGCAGGTGTTGCTAACATTTGATCTTACCACCAGAGCAAAAGCAGGAGTCCACGTTCGTTTTTATTTCATTTCTGCTTACCAGGCCTGAGTGGATATCCTTCTCTCTTGTCCACCGTATAGCCCTGGGGAATGTTGTAGAACTCAGGCAGCCCACCAAACTGCTTCCAGACAGTGTAATAGTTGAGGAAGGTTCGCATGGCATTATCTACGTCCCCAATTAGGCTCTGAGAGAGAGGAAACAAGTAGCAAAGCAACATCTAGGTGAAGAAGAAACAGCAGTGGAATTGATACAATAACACTCCTATATTCAAAGCAAGAGATGTGACAGAAATGGGTTGTTCAACAGGTCTGAATGATGTAAGTAATATTTAGGCATGATGCCTTAAGAATAGATAGGATTAAGGAGATAGGTGCTGCTTTTCCATTGGATCACTTTCCGCATACCTAAATAATATGAAGTCTCTTTGATTTTTAGTTAACGGAAGGCTGGGTTTCTTCAGTCAACATTTCTTTTAGTCAATCACAGCATCCAGTGTATTTCACTGGGGATAACAAAGTCCCAGACCAAATGTAAGTACTGATGAGAAAGCAAACCTCTCAGTGGGAAAGTATTCACACAAATAAAGCATTTATAAGGTGGTGGAAAAAGAGGTGTGATTTTCTTTTACCTTACGTTCCCATCTGGATTATGAGATCACTGTCAGTGGAGTTTGCTACAAAAAACCTGCCCTGCCATCATGCTTAATGGGAGACTTTCTTTATAGACCATAGATAAAGTCAACATCTGCTCTTCTACATGCTCAGACTACTATAGATTTCACCAGAGATCAAAACAAACTCTTCAATCAGCACAGATGAGGGTTATATTTGTAACTTTCATATTAAAGACCAACCCAAGACAGATGAACAAAATCACCATATGCTACTGGTATGACAGCTCTTACCTGTAGGCCTGGCCAGTAGGCCTCCAGGGACTGAAACACAGGCATGGACACTGTTCCTTTGTACATCTGAACCCAGAGGTACCAGTCATCAAACTTTGTGTAATTTTTGATAGCTTTGTTATATTCTATAAAGAAACATAGATGGGTAGGTAATCCAACAAAAAAAATCCTTTTTTAAGAATGAGAGAAGCCCCTTTTTTACTTGAACCATGTCAAATGAATGACTTCTTGGGATGCTCACTTTGGTAACTCTTTGTAACACAGACTGTTCAAAAATATTACAACAAAGGCTTCAGGAACAGTCTTGAATGTACCCTATTAGATTATTCATCTTCTTCTTCCACAGTCCCACGTGCAAAGTTCTTACAGGTGCAGTCAAGGAAGCATTTCTGGGACCCTTCACACAGAAAACAAACTGCTCACCTAGAAACATGGACATCAGCTCCTTGTCCTGCAGGAGAATGGCTCCTTTAACAAGGTATTCAAAGTAGGAGTCCACTCCGGCCCCAATGCCAGCATCTTGGGCCACCCACTTGGCAGTTATCACATCAATGTGGTTACCAACCTGGAAGAAGTGAGGAGAGGAGGAAAGAGGAAGTTAAAGTAGAAATAAAGCTAATCTACTAAATTATGATTAAAAAATCCCCACAACACAACCACACAAGAAAACCTTGACCTTCTTTCAGACTGTTCATTTCACAGATTCACAATGTCCATAACCAACTAGCATTTTCTCCATTACATGACACATTTATCAGTATCAGAGAAGTACAAACTGTAGAAAACACAGCTTTGGAATTTTGTGCTTCCAATATAAATGCTGCACTGGCCAAAACAAAACACCATTACACTACTGTAAAAATGCACAATTTCAACATGTGTCTGGTCCTAATTCACATCCTACAAAAGAGTAGAGGAGGATGAAGAGGTACAGATGCAGAGATGGAGGCCCGGGATGTCAAAGGCATGAGAGCTGCCATGCTAATATTTAAATAGATCCTTCTAACCTGGGACTCTTCAGCCTAGAAAGAGACCCAGATGATGGAGAATATAATACACAATTGTGACTTGCTTAACAAAGATGAAAAAACCCAGCTATTCAGTTTCTTTCTTGAACAAGGATTAGGGGCATAAACAAAAAAATAAACAGATCCCAAAGCAAACAAAAGGAACACTTCTTCATACAGCATATGAACAAATCTCTTGCACTTCACATATGCAACACTAGGAGCTCACATAGGTTCAAAAAGCAGCTATCGAAATTAACTGAAGAAAGATTGACCAGGAGATAGTGAACACTATCCAGAGATAATGCTTCTAGCTCTGGATATTCCCAAAATGCCAAAGCTGTAGAGGCTGGGAGTATCCTGTTGCACTTGCTGTGCTCTTATTTTCTTCCGTAGGTTGTTGTCACACCAGGCATCAGACAGACCTTTTTTTAATCTGTTACAGCTGCTGTTATAAAAACTGCAATACCCAGTAGAAGGCATTTGTCCCCCAACCACATCTGTTATGGAACAGAACAATGGCATAATGTTGGGTTGCACCACTAAAGCAGAGATGTGGATGCTGCAGGTGTTCAAGAACAACGTCAAACATGCGACTTCAACCCACTTATTAGCACTATGGTTATTTATCTAGTTCTGTCTCCTCTCTGTTTATGCTTAGAATTGCATCCACAAAACTATACAAAAGCAGGCCAGCAAATTCAAAGTCCATTCCTCACTCACCAGCCCAATATCTGAGCGATTTTTCCACAGCGCCTTCAAAGCCTTCCTGGCAACATCCTCAAACACCGGGTCACCAGTAAGGTGGCTTAAAGTGGCAAATTCCACTATAAATGTACCAATTCCAGCAGTACAGGTAACTGGGGTTTCCCCAGGGTTTACTCCGTGCAGCAAGTTCACTGTTCCATATGGCATCCCAGTTGGAGTCTGAAAAGCTGAAACATAGTATTTTTGTTTCACATGAGTGTTCAGTTACGTTTGACAGACTGTCAAGCAAACATGTGCCTCACATTCCACTGCAGACAGGCAAGAAGCAGGACTGGAGCAATTGCAGTCACTGCAAAGAACGAAAACAGAAGTAGAGTGTGATCCTGGGAGGGGCAGAGAGGGTACCCCAAGCTACACACAGTCCTGGGAAGATACCGCAGATCTCTTCCACCTTGCCCAGAGCAGCAGACTGCATCCCTACTTTTTTTACAGCACAAGCAGGGTAGTCAAAATAGTCTAAACACACTGGTCAGGGAAGTGCAAACACTGAGCCTGCGATTACTCAGCGGTAGCCCAGGGTGCACACCACACAAGGAAACAGTGCCATGCTATCAGGGCACTCATCCCAGCAGCAGCCCACAAAGGGGTAGATAAGGCTGCATCTTCTTGGTTTTACAAGCTGCTGTTTCACAGCCTTTATTTATTATTTATATTAAATATATTTCCCCTCAGCAAGCAACAGACTGATGTGTTAAGTGCGTACAACACTTGGCATGCATATATACAACTGGTATCATGCACTTCACAATGTTTTCCCCGCAAGCTAAACCTGCTTTGAGCTCAAGGAATGCAGGACTATTTTATGAGTTTACACATCAAACCGTGCCATCTCCATCAAACACACCAGTCACCTCATGAACTACAGCACAGCAACACAAACCAGACAAGTTCTCACCCGGCAGGAGCTTGCGAGCTGCTTCCTCCGCCATCCTGAGGAGAGGTCCAGAGCACGGCCAGCCCACTTCTACTTCAACGCCAGCCTTCTTCGACAGCAAGTGAGCGGAGAGGAGACCACCCACCACTGGAAGGTACACAGTGAGAATACCATTAAAGAATGTGAGGGAGGAATGAAATCTGAAACCAGTTCTATTTATTTGTATTTATCATGATGCAGAGGCAGTGTTTATGGAGAAGGAAAGTGAGGTGGCTCATTTTTAACAGCCTAATGAAGTATGCCGCAAAAGAAGAGTGGTTGGTTTGTTTCTTCCTGCCTGTTTGCACTGGGTAGCAGATATATATCTTCCATTATTGTAGAAGCATCAGATCCCACTTGCCCTACTATATCTGCACTGCCCGGCAGACAATCAGAAAGCTAACACTATAATGAACACGAACCTCTGTGAGAGGAATTCTGTTTCATTTCTTCCAGACAGCTTAATGCTATGTTTGTGTAAAGTAATACAGTGTACCTTCTTAAATTCCTTGGAAAAAAATGTCTAGGCCAGTGTCAAGAATTTCAGTGTGACTGACAGAGGCAGGGAGTTATTAGCCCTTTTCACAGGCTTGTCTACTGTCACATAACAAGCACAAACACAGAGAAATTACACTGCTGCAAAAACTGGCTCACCAATATTTGACAGGAGAAACAAAAAAAGCATAACTAACAGTTTTGTTCCCTGCCAGTGTCTTTTAGTTGGACAGTACCAAAGCAGCTAAGCGTTCAACCGGGTACAAGACTCCAAAGGCCCTTGTGATTTTGAAGAAAAAAGACAAGTTTCACTTTATGACGCTAAAGCAAGAAATTAACAATCTCTATTCCAAAACAGTATGTAAAAAAGGTAGTATACAATTTGTACTGTTTCAGTGGAAGAGATGTTTATTCCAAAGCTTAAAACCTGGCACGAGAATATTGAAACTGCCACGTCTACTTCTGTTTGTGTTGAGGCAGGAAACAGAAAGGTGATGTGCAAAGACAAAAAGGAAGTGACATTTGTTTGGGATTCTTCTGTGTGTTTACATGTCCTGTTATACCGCATTACAAATTCACTCTGACCGCTGCCTCGCGTTACCTCTGTGTACAGTTCAGAGACTCATACAGGAAGGTAATCCAGCATAAACACCACAGAAAAACCCACCTCACCTCGAATATTAGTTTCAAAGACAGATGCATTGACATCAATATCAAAATCCACCCCTTCCTGCAGTACATTGACGACTCGCTGGAACTCGGAAACATTTCCCAAGATCTGCAGGGGGAGCAGCATGAGAGAGAACAAGGCTGAGAGTTCACGGGAAAACAGAGGCGCAATTCAATGTTAGGGGCTAATTCTAGTTTTGTTTTACTATTTACTAATTTAATTTTTTTTTTTACTATCTACTACAGTAGATGTTAATAAGTGTTCCTCTTTGTTGTAAAATATACAGACTTATGAATTAATATCTGTTGCATTAATCCAACCTCTTTTCCAACATACTGACTACTTTTCTATTACAATGCCAACTTCAGAGCAAGGTCAGTTTGTGTAAATTTTGTACATATGTATGTGGATAGATATGACCATCCTTTCTCCTGCAGGCTAAAGGTTTAAAACTCCAGGCCTTCATATGCTTAAACATATGGACCCCGTTGTCAGTAATAGGAGTAGTTTCACAGGGCTTAAAAAGTTACCCAGGGCAAGATTCAGTTTGAGGCTAAGATGCCTCCATGTAAGAATCTATAGATGAGTTAGGCGCTTAAGGGCCTGTTATTGCTTGTGGAGCATGGGATTGCATCCTAGACCATTTCAGATGCCCTGTGATAACCTGCAAGGCTGCTACTCCAGAAAGGTACAAATACATGTCACATATGTTGGGTATCTACAAAGAGCTTGGACATCTTAAGTGCCACTAGTTGCTTGTGTTTAGGCAGTTGAATCTCACTCTTGCATAAGTTGCAATAACAAGTCTGATGAGGAGCGGCTGAGGGAACTGGGGCTGTTTAGCCTGGAGAAGAGGAGGCTGAGGGGAGACCTCATCGCGCTCTACAACTACCTGGAAGGAGGTTGTAGCGAGGTGGGTGTCAGTCTCTTGTCCCAAGTAACAAGCAATAGGACAAGAGGAAATGGCCTCAAAAAAAAAAAGCAATTGTTTCACCTCATTTCAAAACATTTTTGTTGCACACTTTAGGTCTCTATTCCAGAGCTAGAAGGGGCAGGGAGCTCTGGCCACCTGCCTCCCAGTGCTGCAACGAAACCTCCACAGCCAATTCATAACTGACTTTCCGTCACCACCGCGTAAGAACCAGGTGTGAAGAAGGAGGCTGACAGCGGCCTTGAGCGGGCTGAAGGCCGGGCCGCAGCCGCGGGGCCGAGCCCCGGCGGTGGGGGGGCAGCTCGTACTCACTA
>NW_009200202.1:0-2347 GCF_000690835.1 Fulmarus glacialis
GATGGGACAGGACAGTCCCCTACTTCAAGGCAAAACGGGTGAGATATGGGGATCCCACACCTACCCCACATGGTGTAGATGTTGATGACTTGAGACTTGGGGGTTAGCTTGGCAGAGCAGCATATGGGGTCTGGGGCGGGTTGGCAAGCCCGGGGTGGGAACTGCATCCTCCGAAAGTGGCGTCTGCCTCTACATCCCACCCAGCAAAAAGTCCTCTGCTTTCTGGGCTAAAAGCTGCAAAGAGCTGCAGATCAGACCTAGGTCTGGAGGCCTTGAAGAAATAAAGAGCTGGAAGCTTTGCCTGGGAATGCAATATTAACACGGCGCCTGCAGTCGATGGGCGCTGCATTATTCATTTCCAGTGTGCCATTGCCTGACCCTCCTGCCTTCCCTGGGCTCCAGCATTCCCCGCGAGGCCATGCAAACCGCAGTCTGCTGCAGAGCTTGGCCGTGAAGCAGACGGAGCGGTAGCGGGGTCGGCTGCCGAGGGACCTGGGAGAGACAGAGTGGAGAGGGAGGTCAGGGTGCCTGGCATGGAGAGGAGGAGAACGGGGCCGGGGGGGCACATATGCGCATGCAAGAACAAGTGTGTGCATCGCAGGGGAGGGAGGTTGCTGCTGCTCTTGCTTGCGGCTGAACAGAGAGAGATCTGTACGACTGCTCTCCCATTGAGGGAGGACTTGAAAGCTGGAGCAGGGTTAAACTATTTGGGTTGGTTGTCCTGAGCGGAGCAGAGACATTGGCAGGGCTGCCTGCAGAAGCCCAGGGGACAAGGGGAGGCCTGGGCTGTGGACCAGCAAGAGGGAGGGAGGGGAGGGAGCATGGTACTGGTGTGCAATGGAGGTGTGCAAGTAGGGAGGAGCAAAAGGGTGCACGCACATCAGGCTCAAAACAGCAGTGATTCGATTTAGGGACTCAAACCCCCTGTACCAGACCCCATCTGGCTGAAGCTTCATCTCTTGCAGGTTGCAAAAGAGGCCTGAGCGCAACCCCCTGCCATTTCCCCATTACATTCCCCATTCCCAAAATATTGCCCTTTAATAAGCGGGGAGAGTTTGCAGCACCATGAGGGCCTGGCACCACACAGAGGGAACTCCGTATCATACTTTATCAGCAGGCTGAGCTCAGGGCCCTGCAGAGACGGAAAATTAAATAAAATCAGCACACAATTACACTACTAGGGGCTCTAACAAGGTCCGGTGGCAGCCCCATAGAGAATGCATTTCTCCCCTGCCTCTTGCATCCCGTAAAGCGCTGCAACCCTGGATTAATTTCTGTATTCTTCTGCAGTTGCTCTGGATCAGGTCAGACACATTATCATCCTATAGCTTGCTCCCTGACTACCTAACGGCAGGCAGCGTTTTGGGAGCAGGTCTTTGCTGACATGACCCAGTGCTCCGGCACCCAAGCACAGCACAGCCTCATTTCAGCTGGAGTCTGTCCTGGGCTGCAGGCAGCTGGTACTCAGTTCAGTACATGGGCAGACAATAGGACACACATGATTTCTCATCTGGAGCAAAACCGATGCAAACAAAGCAATCCTGAGAGATGCCCAGGACCCATTTGTTCCTGCTTGAGTGCTAAATCGCTACCCCAGCACAGCTTGGAAGAACAAATCCAGAGATCCCAGCCTGCTGTGTGTTCTCTGCTGTGTGAAAATTGCAGCTGATGAAGGAAAATTACAGGTTTCTGTCACCTGCTCTGCCCCCAGCCTCAGCCCCAGGCAGATGCAGGCCCTCTCGCCAAGCTGCTGGCCTCTGCCACCTCGGCTTGCCCGCTGCCCGACAGCCTCTCTGGGGCGAGATGCAGCTCCCAGGGCAGGTTTGGGAGCGCCGCCGTGATGGGCAAAGCCTTAGAGCCGGCCCTGGGGACCAAGCAAGCCTCAAACCCAACACCGGAGAGTGAGAAGGGGAGAAAGGAGCACCGGAGCTTCGGCTGGCACATGTCCCCTTTCCCAAACCAGCTGCTGGTGGCACGGGTTTCCAAGGGCTTGGGAAACCCTCTGCCTCAGTGGGGAATTACAGCGGGCAGATCTGCCGGGGTGATGCTGCTGGACCTGCAGGAAAGCATGGAGGAAGCAGGCAACCTCGGGCATACCAGCAACACTACATTTCCATCAGCAGGAGAGAGCAGGAGCTGCAGCACTTCAGCGCCTGGACTGAGGCTTCAGGAAAGACACAGCAGAATGTCCGGTCACAGTGAGAGAGGATGGAGATGGGCTGCAGCTCCTGGATGAGAAAACAAGCACCGGACAAATATCCGCTGCTCTGCAGGACACCTTTAATGACACAAGAGCTGGCTGCCAGTGCCGCTGCCACCCCGCTGCAACAGCCACAGCCTCCCGCAG
>NW_009200202.1:2378-7794 GCF_000690835.1 Fulmarus glacialis
GGACCAGTCCTGCTTTCGGCAGCGTGCTGCCCAAGCCTTTTCCCCCAGCACAGGCACTTGGTCGTGGGCAGGGAGGGTGCAGGAGGAGGTGTTTACTGGCCCCTCAAGGCAGCGCTCCATGTTTCCTTCCCACCTCAGTGAAGGCTTCCACGCAGCGGTCGATGTCCTCGTCGCTGTGCACGGCCGAGATCTGGACCCGGATGCGGGCCTTTCCCTTGGGGACCACGGGGTAGCTGAAGCCAATGACATAAATGCCTGGGGAGGAAACGCAGGGAGAGTCAGAGCTGGCTGGGAGGGAGGGAGGCTGAAGTGGTACTGGGTGATAGAAAGGCTTTTGGATCCTCCCACCCCTCTCAATAACCATTTCCAGGCTTCAGGGTTTTCAAGTGGCATCTGTTCCCAAGCACAGAAATGAAGGTTAGGGCCAGTGATGGGGGTGGAGTCCAGCATGGCAGGACAAGAGGGCTAATGTAAACCCCCCCCAACAGAGACAGGAGGTGAAGCCAGCCATGTCTGGGGGAGACCAGGACATTTGCAGCTGGAGGGTACAGAAATAACAGATTTCATGCAGGAACATCTGGAGGAGAGATGGTGGTGGCACCACCACCAGCTGTCCCTTCCCTCAGGGCATGTGTCTGCATGCAGAGCTCCCTCCCCAGTTCACCTCTGTTCAGCATGTCTTCAGCCATCACTGCAGCCAGCCGAGCGTCCCCGAGCATGACAGGACAGATGGGGTGGTCTTTCCCCGAGATGGTGAAGCCAGCTGCTGTCATCTTGCTTCTGAACCTGGTGAAGAGAACAAGAGGATGAGTAAAACCTCATCACCCCTGTCCCTGGGGACTGCTGCCTTGCTTTCCCCTGGGAGCCCTGGCCACCAAGGGCTGGGTGTGGTTCTGCTCCACCGTGCATCTCCTGTACAGGGAAGGGATCTCTCTTTTTGGAGTGACCTCCTGCCATTTCCTGCTCAGCTCCATGGGACTGCAGCTGCTTGAGGGGCAAATGTGTCCCAGCATGCAGAGCATCCAGGTGTGACACATCTGCCCGCACATCTGTCTGACACACAGAGGCACATCCTGCGATTTCCCCTGAGCACCCCCCAGCCATGACTTGCAAACTACCTTCACGGCTATCACCAGAGGGTGAATAAACACACATGGACAATCATTCCTAACGAACCTCTCCCCCTGCTCCCACTCCAATATCGCCCCCTCACCGTTGGGTCTTGGCAGCCATGGACTGTGCAATGGCATTGCTCTCCATAAGCAGGTCCAGGGCCTTGGACGCACAGCCCACTACGGCGGGGGGCAGGCTGTTGGAGAAGAGGTACGGGCGGGAACGCTGGCGGAGCAAATCAATGAGGGGTTTGGGGCCAGTTGTGTACCCACCTGCAGATGAAGAAAAGAGAAAGGGACAAGGCACCCCAGGGTGACCTGTTCAGAGGGGGACCCTCAATAAAGCCAACCTGTCACCTACAGGAGGAATTTCAGCACAAACCAGGCCTAAAAAAATCACAGCTGATGCCTTTTACCAAGAGTTTCCCCCTTGACCCCAAAGGCAAATGCGTAGGAAAGATGACAGTGGAAGGAGCACGTGGCAGGACCTCCCTTGACCCTGCAGCAGTGTCCCAAACTGAGCCTCATGCCACCAGTAGAAGAGGACAACAAGAATTTGTTGCTCTATCATTAGGCAGAGGAAGGAAACATCAAAGCGATGCTGTGGAGCTCTTTAGGGCATGGAGGGAAACAGGAAAATGCCTTCACCTGCAGCTCCTCCAAGAGCTTTTCCCAGGGTGGAGTTGATGATGGTGACTTTGTCCATCACTCCCAGGAGCTCATCAGTACCGCTGTAGAAAAAGGAATGTCACATTATCAGCTGTGCCAGCACACACCAGGGAAGCTGCTCTACACCTGATGCCTCAAGGGAAACAAAGTGCCACCAGCCAGGTCTCTGTGTCCTCCCTTCTGGTAAAGGAAGAACATCCCCTGTGGTGCTTCAACCCAAGTGCTGACCTTCCCTTCTCCTGCAGAAAGGCTAAGCTGGGATCTCCTGAGGTAAGAACATGGGTTCTTCACCCCTTATAGATGTACTTCCCGCACAGAAGTTTAATAGTCCAGACAGAGCACTAGCCATCGATGTAGGTCTTGCACACGCCACTGATGCCACACCATTAGCATACACCAGGGAAAAACAGTTGCCTGGCTAGAGTAGCCGATGTCCTCTGAGGTGGGCTGTGCACATCACTGATGTGCTGCCCTAAATGCCCACAGGCCTAAAGCACCCGTGTCAAGGTCTAAGCTAGTGGAACCAACCGGACGTGGCAAACGTGCTCTGCAGCTTCGCGTCCTCCAGCCCAAAAAGGCAGGATGGGGCATGGCCACCCAGCTTCTCTGTTGGCTCTCTTGAAACACAGTGTTGTAGACAACAGCATCAGGTTCACACTGAAACTAGCATAACTCATGAAGCACTTGGTAACCATTCTCTCTTCCTCAAGCTGTTGTGCACTTACACACCTCAGAGCAGTCAAACAGTTGTTTTTGCAGCTGCTGGGACCAGAGAGCCCACTGGGACAGAGCAACAAGTCTACCTCAACCCATAGGATGGCTACCATTCCCCAAGGAAGGGGGAGCTTAGTTCCCACTTCTCACCCATTTCACAGCTTGATGTGGCCTTGCCAGCTGCCCACATGAGATCTAGAGAGGAGAGAGCTGGAAGGGAGCTCTTCATAGAGCAACTTTTGGCTTTTCCAGAGATGGCTTTCTCCTCTTGTCATCTCCTGCACTATCCCTCCATCTGAGGAGGGACCCATTGCTTGTTCCTACAGGTGTTGCCTCATGTGGGTCTCTACCTTCCAGTAGAGAGCAGAAAGGACCACGCAACAGAGTGCCTGGCACTCATGTGCCTGAACAAAACAAGCACATGAAGTGTCTGTTCTCAGCAAACACCTGCAGCAAGTGCACTGCTTAGCACCTGGAGGATCTCCAGGGGATGGAGGAAAAAGCTGCCCTGAGGGAATTATCAAACTGTGCAAGCTAACTCCACAGAACCCCCAAGACCCAAGCATTTGAAAGTGATAGCTGAGAGGATTCAGAAATCAGGAGGTCCAGCTGCTTCCCAGGAGAGGCAGATGGTCACACCATCCCTTACACACAGAGAAGTGGCTGTCGCGTTGCGATGGGTCAGTGCTAAAGTATCTCCCTTCAGTCCCCTCAGGTGCCCCAGAAGGGATATATCATCAGGAGGGGAGGGCTGAGGCAGAGGTGGGGTGTGAAGCCTTCAAGAAACGGTGGTTCTAGAAGTGTCCACACAAAAACACATTGGCCATCACCACCTTTGCCTTTGCCTCAGAGGTAATCGGGGTCGGGGCGGGAGAAACAGGGGTAAAACAGTCCCTTACCGGCCATTGGGTCCCAGGAAGCCTGTAGCATGGCATTCGTCAATGAAGACCAGGGCATCATACTTCTGGGCCAGCTGGCAGATCTCCCTCAGGGGTGCGATGTCACCATCCATGGAGAAGGCACCATCGGTGGCCACCAGCCGCAGGCGATGTTTCTGTGGGAGGGAAAGCGGCATCCCCAGGGGTGAAGATCTTACTCTGAGGAGAGGGGCTGGTGAAGGAGACCGGGACATAGTCCAACTCCTCTAGGGAGTGGATATATCTAACTGAGACGGGGGGGTTGCATTGCAACCAGCTGCTTCCCCACCTTGCCTATCCATGCCTACCTGTGCCTATCAGCAAAAACAATGCCTATTGCACGGGAAAAGGCAGAGCTCACCTTTCAGGGCTGGTCACTGCGCAGGTAGCACAGCTAAGCGAGCACCCTTGCGTTGGGGTGGGAACAGACCTCCGCACCTGCGTGTCCTGCAGCTTGGCCTCCAGGTCCTGCATGTCCATGTGCTTGTAGCGGTACTTGTTAGCCTTGCACAGGCGGATCCCATCGATGATGGAGGCATGGTTCAGCTCATCCGACAGCACCGCATCCTCTGGGGTCAGCAGGGCCTGGTCACGCCAAACAGAAAGGATCTTCCTTTGTTCCAGGGTGCTGACTCACCGAGATCTTCCAGCACCTCTCAGTGCAGAGGACAAGGCTGCCTTTGATTGCAGCTGCCACGTCCCTCCTGGCACCGCTAAACTTTCCACTTTCCTTCCCAGTCACCTCATCCCCCAATTTCCTTAGGCCAGGCTCTTGGCTGGGGCTTCTGAGCTCAAAACCTCCCTCCCCTTCCCTAGCAAGCCTGGGGGATCACTCCCTCCCCCTGCCTACGCTTCAAGGGGGAGTACAGACCTGCCAGAAAATGCGAGCACTCCCCAAAACCTGAAGCTGGCTGGGGAAGGGGGAGGTGAGGGCTGATTAAACAGCTCCACGTGGCTCCCCCAGACCAAGGGGACCAAGTCAGGGTTCTCCATCACCAGTCACTGCCATCTTCTCTACAGCACAGAGCTCACACCAGAGCCTCTGGAAGGCATGGCCCACACATTGCCGTCACCTCCCTGCTCCACGCACAACACAAGGAAAGCCCTACGAACCTCAAAGATACCAGCGTTGGCATCAAAGCAGCTGGCATAGAGAATGGCGTCTTCCCGCTGGTGGAAACGTGCGATCTTCTCCTCCAAGTCCTTGTGTATGCTCTAAAGAGAAGAGAGGAGCAAGCGTCACCGGTGGGGCAGCACAAGTTCTTGCTTGCCTGCTGCTGTTAGACGCTGACTGCAAGGGGAGGAAACAGCCAGGTTTTATCCAGAAAAGGTGTGTGTGCGTGGGAGAAGTTAGTTGTGTTCAGAAAGTGTCTGCAAACGCAACCCTTAAATGCGGTTATGGGTTTGGACGCCAAAAGCGCAGCAGGGAGACTCCAAGCTCCCCACCCACGGGGGAGCAGCTCTGAGTTTTGTTTGCACTTAACCAGCCGGGGCTCTGAAAGGGCTCCTGCAGGGAAAAATTGGGGTGATAGAGCCGTTTCAAGTCAGGCTCGCTGTAATTTTGACCCTTAAGGGAAGGAAAAAGACATTCATTTTCTGAATTCAGAGGGGTGTTTCGTTTCTTTGCTCTCTGAGGCGTTGTAATGGTTTAAGTTGGCGTATTTCCAGATCTTTGGCTAGCAGGCACTCAGCAGGCTTTTTTTCTGCCCGGCCACGTGTACCTTAGCACCGTGCGCGCATGCGAATGCCGAGACGGGAGTCTGAGCAGAGCCCCTGAGAAAGGCTACCCTGGAGCAGAGGATGCTGCCCCGGTGCCCGGTACCTGGGTACCGCAGATGAAGCGGACGGAGCTGAGCCCGGCGCCGAACTTCTCGAGAGCCTCCACGGCGGCACGGATCACCTCGGGGTGGCTGGAGAGCCCCAGGTAGTTATTGGCGCAGAAGTTGAGGATCCCTGCGGGAAGAAAGAGAGAAGCAGCGGCGTCGCACCGGGAAAAGAAGCCGA
>NW_009200203.1:0-230 GCF_000690835.1 Fulmarus glacialis
CCCCGGCAGGACCCTCTGCCCACCCCCGGGCTGCACGGAGAGGAGGGGGGACAAGGAGGAGGGGGGATGCCCTGCCTCTTCAAACGAAAATAATAACAAATGTCGGGGGGAAAAACCCCAAACATCCCGTAATATAAATGAGCTGTAAGGCCAGGCTGCGGTGCGAGGCAGGCGGCCCCTGAGCACCTACATCCCCGTGGGCAGTGGGGTGGCCAAGGTCCGGCTGGGGG
>NW_009200203.1:265-6757 GCF_000690835.1 Fulmarus glacialis
CAGCCCCCAGAAAGCACAGCCCACAGTGGTGGTGGCCTTTGGGGGTGCTTTTAAGCCCCCCCGGACTGACCCCCAGGCTCCTCATCCCTCGATTTCCCAATCCCAAAACGACCATCGCCTGGGTGAGGGGAGGCAGATGGGCTCAGCCCTTCCAGCAGGGAAGGAGAGGTGGGTTCAGGCTGGATCCCACAAGTGTTTGGGGCCAGGATTGGGCCTTGTTAGGCTGTGGGCTTGTTTAAAGATCTGGAGTTGACCAGGATGTTTCTTTCGAATCGGGTTCATACACAGGGTCTGCAGGATCAGCCTTCATACTTCACTTTTTAACATGAACTCTTCCTTCCTCCCCTCTTTTTTTTCCCCCGAGAAAGCGGTTTGCATTCTTTCCTGAGTTAATTGTATCTTTCTGGGTTGGATAAGGCATATCTCATTAGAGGGGGAGAGAGATTTAATGTGAACTTCAAGCTGCCTTCTCCGTGCTACAGAAAAGAAATCCCTAATCAGCACAGTATATATTTTGCATAATTGCTCTTTGACATTCCCCCTTTTCTTGCTAATTAAAGTGAAAGAAAATGGTGGTGAAATGTTCCAGTGTGTTTTTATAGGACAAGAAAAACTAAAACCCTCTTTTGTTTATAAATACAGGGTATTTTAATGGTCCAGAGAATCAGCTGTTTTCACAGGCATGCTGCTGAAATTTATTATTATTTTTCCTTTGAGCCAGGCATTGAGCACATCTGCAGTTAGGGATCAGCTTCGCAGCAGTGCAAATGGCCACGGCTTGGTGGAGGTTACCCGGTCGCCCCCAGCCCAGCCCGGGGTCATGGCAAGTGATGCTGCACGGGAAGCATGGAAAAGGCTATCTCCTCCTGCTCTGTGCAAGAGCCTCAAACCAAGCTATTTCAGAGTAAAATACTCAGTTTTATGCAGTGAGATTTTTTTTTTTCTTTCAAGAGTGAAAATTAAAGCAATAAAAAGTGAGTAAAGTGTCAACAGTAGCATGGAGCTGTAGCTACTGCTGACTATTTCTAGTGTTCTGGAGATTGTACGATGATATTTCCCAGTTTTGCTCTAGCAGAAAGGGGTTGTTCCCTCCTCCCTTCAGGTTTGTGTTTTCAAGGCTGAACAGTTCATCCTCAGGCGGACACACACACACACACACACCCTTCCTGAGATCCAGGCACAGAGGTGGCCTGGCTACTCTTCTCCCCATCACCTGAATCGCCAGCCCCCACGTGTCTCCCCCACATGAGCTCTTGCAGCCCACGAGGAGCTCTTCCACCTCTGGAGCAGCCCCTCTCCTGGGAAGCAGCAGTGGGGCTGTCCTGGCCCCCTCCCCGGGGAGCCTGGCACCATGGTGGGCCCTGGAGCAGCCACAGAGCGTGGCCAGCTTCTGCTCCTCCCCATTCCTGAAATAGGAATAGGAAAGAAAAATGAGTCTCTAATGGATTGGTGGCGTGGGGAAGCCTCCTCTAGAAGGTCTTTCCCAGCATGTCCTGCCCTGATTTCTCTTCCTTTAGGTTTTCCATAGGGAGGGTGGGCCTGATCTCTCATGCAGTGGACTCAGCAGCTCCTTGGGGTGCTCACTGCCACCCAAAGGAAGACTCAATGCTGTTGGCTCAAGATTTTATCCCAGGTGTCCTGGGATGGATACTAGATTTTTTCTATAAAGCTTTGAGAGCCAGAGGGTGGGAGGGAATGACAATATTACTCTCCTTTTTTTTTTTATTTAGGAAACTCTTAGCTTTTGGAAACTGCACTAATGGTCACAGTAGCAGGAAAAATAGTGAAAATACTTGCAGATGCAAATAAGTCCAAAACCAGAACAACAACAAAAAAAGAAGAAAGTCTTGCATGTATGATTGCTTTTAAAATCTCATGATTATATAAGCCAGACTTTTGACTTTCAGTAGGCAGTTTCATGATTTCTAGAACTAAAACCACCACAGCTGTTACAGCAGTAATATTTTATCCAGGTAGAAAGGCATCCGAAGGATTTTAAGAGCAATGACTCCACAGGAACAGCTTGGATTTATTTCCAAAGTGCCACACACCTCAAGAACGGCAGTACATGCTTATCACTAGCAGTTAAGGATAGCTTGCCGAAAGGCTGCCAGCAATTTCTTCTTAGGGGAGATAGCATTATATACATTTAGTGAGTGTATATGTATGGTCTCTCTCTCTTTCTCTGTGTCTTTATAGTGTGTATTTACTGCTGATTCCTGGTATTTATTTGGGGAAGGCTAGGTGGCACTGAACAGCTATTGCTACATCGATTCTCATTTGTCAGGTTCCCCTGTTTATGTGAAATGCTCGCACTGTCTGGGATGCAATCACGCTCTCTGCTAGTGGGGACAAGAAACCTTCTACGTCCTACCCAAGCCGTGTGCGAGAGGGAATGGGACAAGGAAGACACTGCTCTGTTTTGCCCCACTCAGCCCCACCGCAACAGTGCCTCAGGTCTTAGTACTTTGGGCATCCAGAGGGTGGTAATGGGTGATACTGGGTGATACTGGTCACCACTGACCTGTTTCCCAAATCCACTAGGATTTCCCTACTCAAGCCAGTGATGATGCTCATGCTCCCTTTAAGCCCCCACCATTGCGGTGGAGGACTGGGCAGATGTTTCCAGGAAGATTATTGCCATCATGGTGAACTAAGGTATCTCATGTGACAATGTGGAGTCGCAGACCATCTGCAGGTCCTCTGAGACCTGGGGATTATTCCCACAGTTTCAGGAACTCTGCCCATAAGAGGTTCATGCCCCCTTCATGAGGGAAGCACACTCTGTTCTTGCAATGTGAGCATCTTGTATTTTTTACTTAATAATAACCTTCTGCAAGTTTTTACGATTTGTTCTCAAGGTGGTACTAAAAATAGCTTTTTCTTTCCCTCCCTTCAAGCCCTTTTCTAAAGAGAGGTATTTTTATTTTTCACCCTGAAGCTAGACTTGCATGAGGGGGCAGGAAGAAATGAGGTCACCTGTGTGTCCTATCCTCATTCCCCCACCTGCTGACTGTGGGGCTGATTTTGTCTCTGGTGCAGTTTTGTTTCTGCTGGATGATACATTA
Organism: Fulmarus glacialis; assembly: GCF_000690835.1. Classification (NCBI taxonomy): domain Eukaryota; kingdom Metazoa; phylum Chordata; class Aves; order Procellariiformes; family Procellariidae; genus Fulmarus; species Fulmarus glacialis. The sequence goes on from NW_009200203.1 coordinate 3,334, forward strand.
AGGCCATTTGGGTCCCAGGAGGTCATCCAAGCCCAAGAGTGCTGCAGTCCTGATCTCAGAGGCAGCCCTCTGTCGCCTAGGACACATCTCTGTCCATCACGCAGGTGTGTGTGGATGGGATCAGGGCATGAATTCCTCTTGAACCAGAGAAAATCCTGAAGGTCCAGGTCCTGCCCTTTGCCACAAGACTGCCATCCACCTCTCCCGTCCAAAATAATCAGAGTATCTGAAATACCAGCTACTCTATTTATTTGGTCTTTTTTCCTGTGAGCAAGTTCTTGCCAGGGGAGATGCTACCAGGGCATCACTACCCGTTCTCTGGATGGGACCTCCTGCATCATGATGCTAATACTTGGCATCTTTTTGAGCCAAGTGAGAATTACTTTTAAAACCTTCCATCATACAAAAAATAGAGGTGAAAATGTGCTGGTTTAGCTAAGGAAACCGCATTGTAATATGCATTTCATGTGGCCCTGATTTGAGCCAGGATATTAGTTCATGTTGATGTACTCATGGGCCACACACAATCAGAGGTCTGCAGCACAAGTCTCTCCCTCCTGCCCTGTTGATGTCCACCCCAGGCTGGAGGACCACCCTCCCTCCAGCACGCCCAGTTGGGCACGTTGGTCCCAGCAGCCCAGTGCTGAACGTTGGCCCCAGCGCCCCGGTGCTGACCCGCCACGCTATGCCTCCTTGTTCAATCACACCTTTGTTGTGACGACATGAGATGGCATCATGACCCTCTGGGAAAGACCCAGAAGGGTATTCACAGCTGCTGGTCACACAAGGGAGCCAGAGTAACTAGTTGCTGACAGTTTTATAGGTTTTAGTCCAATTAAAATGCTGTTTATTGCCTTTAGAAGGGGCCTGTTTGTTTCTAATTTTAGAAGTAAGTTTGGAAATTGATTAGCTTGGCAGCGAATTATGAGTATGGGACCTGAAATTTTCCACTAGTGCTATTGTTATTATTAATTAATAAGAATTATTAATAAGTATTTGGCCTTGGACCTCATTCTGCCACGGCAGGGCAGGAATTCAGGACAACAACAAAATGACTTTGCTGTGAAAGGGCTCAGCTTTGTTCATCTCACTCCAAATTATGTCTGCTTTGACCAGGACTGGATTTGTCTCCAGTTTTCCAGCCTATAGCTTCCTGTTGTTCCTGCTGCCCTTTTTCTTCTCAGCTTTACCATCTGCACAGCAGTAGCCATCACTCAGCAAATACCCTGTGGCAGTTAGTGATAAAAATAACCAAATGCATATAGGTATACATACCGATACATTTATATTGCGCAGCAAGGAGGTGAGCACCTGCAGGTGACCTCCAAGGGAGCTCTCAAAGGCAACACGCTGGCTCAGGAGCAGCTAACGCTGATTTGGTATGTGCAATTGATGTTTGAACCTGTCGCTCCTCCTTGCCCTCGCACAGCTTCTCTTCTGATCTCTTAAGTTTATGCATTTTATTTATTCTTGTTAAAGAGAGGGAGAAGTTTTGAGGAAAAAAAAAAGTGCAGTGGTGTAAATGATCATGTCTATCTCTGGCTAGCGGTGATGGGAACCTTGGATGAATTACTAGAATGAAGCACAGAAATAACAAATCTTGTTTGAGAGATGAAACTAGAGCTGGAATCGGGACTTATAAGTTCTGCTCATAACTTGTTTTGTTGTGTGACTGCAGGAAAGTCACTTGGATGTCAGCTTGCCTGCTATCTAGAAAACCTGGAACATGAAGTTATTGTAAAACTTGGCTATTTATTTGTGAAGTACTTTGAAAGCCTCCAGTGAAAAGTACTGGATAGCTGCACGATTCCCTGTGGTTTATAAAATATACATTGATCACAATTTACCAAAGGCAACGACAGAAGGTTTTGAACAGAGGGAGACTCAACCAAAACACAAGATCTGCATGTTTCCAGATCTTGGAGAGGTCCACGTGCTGAACTCAGACCCAAAGCTGGCATCTTTGCAGATGAAGACCACAAGCCTTGAAGTCTCGAGGAGAAGGCAGGGTCTTGACCCCATCTCCTGCCTGGTTGTTCTTAATCTCCTGCAGGAACGTGATGTTCCAGAAACGCTCTTCTTGGGGTGACGTTGGAGGCCACTGCCAAAACCCAGTGAGCTCTACCTTTCCCTCCTCTACCCTGAATCAGCTGCGATAATCCTTTAGCTGGGGGCTTAAGGCATAGAAAAAAGAAAAGATAAAAGGGAGCTTGAATCAACGCCGACTTCTGTGGTAGCTGAGGCTTTAAAAATGCCTAAAGATGACTCTGATTGCACACTGTTTGGGCCATGCGCCATCCTCTTATTACTTATCCATGTACAGGACAGCTCATTGACATTCCGTTAAAAATATATATTTCTTTTGGCCAAATCCAGATTTTTTTTTAGCAGGAAAAAAAATTTTAGCTGACATTAATTTTTTCCCCAAAGTGATTTTTTTTTTCCACCAAAACAAGTAAAGGAAAGCAGGTATTTTTTGCGAAGTTTTTGGGTTCAATAAAAAATAAATTTCTGCTGAAATATATTTCAAAGCAACTTTTTGCCTATGGCTAATTTTTTGGCTATGTCTAACATTCAGTAGCTGCTTAGGAACCTCTCCGCTGTAAACAGGTTTATTATTAAAAACCAGAAGAGTGCAAGGATGCCAGAAGGGGAAAAAGTAATCTTATAATTTTCTTTTGTCCTAGCCAGATCACTTCAATGGGCTAATAGCCAAGAAGGTTAAAATATTAATGGGTCCTGCACAGACCACACCAGAGGGAAAAGATCTGAGTTGGGCAAAAAGCTCTTTGTTGAAAGTTGTACTTCTAAGTGAAATCTTTTCAGAAGGGTAGAGCCACAGGCAAAGGAGCATCTCACCCTTTAGACACATTTTTGTGATACCTCAGAGGAAAAGTTGTGAATTCTTACTTGCGGTGTCATTGATCTATATTCCTTCTAGCACTCTGAGAAACTTCCTTCTCCAACAAGGTTTGGTCCTATGGGTCAGTGGATCCTCCTGGCAGGCTGGTGAGATGTCCTCTGCACTATCAAGGGAAATACCTTTGGGTCAGCACTTGCACGGAGGTGTCTGCCCCTGTCCTCCCCCCAGGCTATGGGCTGATTTACACAAGGTCTCTAGGGACCTAGCACCGGTTGTCACTTTTAGATGGGCAGGAGGCAGGGGGATGCAGTGGTGATGAAGAAATAGCTGTTATTGCAGAATGAGGATTGCTACAGTAACATGATAACACCGCGCAGCAGCCCTGGCATGTGAGCCTACGTAAACTTAGGGGTTTTATAGATTTATGGATGCTGACAGTCAGTCTTAGGAATCCCTTAACATTATCAAGCCAACTGCATTAATTGATGGAATGGTTATTCTTGTATTAACTGGACGAATATTAACACTGAATATTACAGGCTGGATCGATGGGCCGAGGCC
>NW_009200204.1:0-420 GCF_000690835.1 Fulmarus glacialis
GATTTCCCTGTGCCCCTCGCGGGGACGGAGCCGCGACCTTTAGGGCAGAGCAGTCGGGAGCATCCGCAGTACCTGTCCTAGTTCAGCTTCTTTTAAATTGATCGATTTTTGACTTTTTTCCCCCCAGTCTTTCCTCCTGGTACGACACCCCCCTCCTGCAGGCAGAGCCCAATCGCCGTCGTGCCCTTAGTGCCTCGTGCCGTCGGTCGTCCTCGGGTTCCTGCTCCCGTGCCGCGCTCCCACGGGAAATATGTGTTGCCGGCTTCAAGGGTGAGCTCCTTTGGCACCGGGCTTGACTATTTATATCACGAGTGTGACCTGTTTTCATCCCTTTTTCGTGTCCTCTGGGCTCAAAGCCAGCGCGGTTACGGTGACGTTGGAGATCAAACCACCGCGCTCTGTCTGGGAGCCTTTATTTTG
>NW_009200204.1:530-1239 GCF_000690835.1 Fulmarus glacialis
TATTCTATTACAAGTTGTTTTGGTTTTTTTTTTTTCCCCCTCCTGCTATTCCTTTCTAACCTCTGCAAGTAATTTTAGCTGCACGGACTCTTTTACTTCTGGTTTCCACAGGGTAAAATTTAATTTTATAAACTTTTTCAGGCAGGACTGCGCAAGTGGAGTTCTGCCTGCGTGGAGAGAGTCAGATCCCGCTGCGGGCGAGGTGGAACGGTGTCCCGGAGAAGACGTGTGTTAGCTGCTTGATTTAAATTTAGATTAAAGACAGAAGGATGGGGAATACTTCCGAGACCCCTCTTTGATCGCGGAGCACGGCTCTCGCGGTTTTATCCGGCGTTTTCTGCCCAGTCGCGTGCTGTGCCCGTCCCTGACGCCACAGCGTTACCCTGCGGGTGCCGGACGGACGATCGGGGCGATAAATCGCCGTGTCCTGAGCGTCTCTGTCGTCGTGTGCGTCTGTCACCCTCCCGGCACCTGGAATTGGGTTCCAGATGGGTGTAGCGAGTCCGGCGGGACTTGAATTAATGGTGAAAGATGCGTGGGCCAGGCTTCCACCCGCATCGCTCCCACCCAGGGTGTCGGAGGTCCTGGAGGAACATCTGGAGAAGATACCTCGCTGGGAAGGAGGGTGTTTTTTGGGGAGCCCAAGCCCCGCGGGGAGGGAATTGGGCAGGGGGACGTGAGACCAAGAGGGCAGCCGGCGCGGCTGGGG
>NW_009200204.1:1283-3027 GCF_000690835.1 Fulmarus glacialis
CGGGGGGGGGGAATGGCGGAGGGGGCCGGGAGCCCAAGAGGCCAGCCGGCGCGGCTGGCCGCCGGCTGGGTAACGGGCGATCTGCCGGGCGCGTTTGCCACGCATCCTTCGCATTCCTCGCCGAGCAGGCTCGCCTTCCGACAGACGCAGTTGTTCCTCTCGGCCGTACGGAGGGGCTCGGCTGGTGCGAGGGGTTTGGGAGCGGGGAGCTGCTCGGTGTGGGTGTCAGTAAGAGTTTCTGCAAGCGCCGAAGGGCTCGGAGATCGCTTTTGCCCAGATAATCTGTATTAATTCATCACTTTGCCCAGATAATCTGTATTAATTCATCGGCTCTCCCCGTTTTGGTGTCAGAGTTCTGGTTTGTGACCCTGGAACCGGCGTCGTGCTGCTCCGGCGTCCCTGTCACAACGCGAGCTCCTAAATTCCCCTTCTCTCGCTCTCCCGTAGGCGCGTCCGAACCACCATGACCGTCCCTCGGCTCCTCCTGTGCCTCTCCCTCTCCATGCTCTGCATCTCGAGCAAACCCACTGAGAAGAAGGACCGGGTTCACCACGACCCGCAGCTCAGTGACAAGGTCCACGACGACGCCCAGAACTTCGACTACGACCACGACGCTTTCCTTGGCGCCGATGAGGCCAAAACCTTTGATCAGCTCACGCCGGAGGAGAGCAAGGAGAGACTCGGGTAAGGAAAAGAGCCGAAATAAAAAACCTAATTGAGGGAGAACGAATCCGCAGCGGATTTTGCTGGCCGTAAATGTCACCCCGCCACTCACGTATGTTCTCTTGCAGCTCAGGTGGCGGAGGTAGCCTCAGCTAGAGCCTTTTAAATGTCACTTTTGAGGCAGCAGTAGCTGAAGTTTAGTGACCGACACAAATGGTGGTGACAAAGTTATGCAGCACGTGTGCCGCTCTCCTCGCTGGAGGCTGCTCAGCCCGCAAGGTCACCTTGAGTCGTTCTGACCGTGCACGCTTGCTGCTAAGCACCAAATACTCCCCCAAAACTACAAAGTGTAAATGAAAAGAAGCGTCTTTGGTTTTGCCGTACTCGAACCGTGCTAAACGGAGCTTGCTGGTCTCCGGTTACCGCCGGAGTCTGAAGGCCCGGGGGATTACTTGCATTTTCCTGCCACGTTTTTCTTCCCGGTTGAGCAGCAGCTGGTCGCTGCGCAGAGCCACAAGTTAGTGAAAACAGAGAATCTCTTGAAAATTAACGTCTGCTTCGCGGCTTTGCCTCCCCTGCCACCTGCAGACGTCAGAACAGGGTGTTCGCAGGCGACGGTCGGCGCTGGCCCTGGCGATCTCCGCTCCTCAGCACTACAGCGTGTGCCTTTGTGCGCGCGGCAGCAGCTGCCGGCGCAGTTGTTCGCGTTGGGCTTAGAAAGGCTTAAACCTTCGGAGCTTCGGCCCTGACGAGACATTTTTGGAGGCTTTTGAGGGCTGCGCTCCCACCTTCCTCCCGCCTGGCAGCTCCCCGGTGAGCTCGGCCTTGCTCTTGGGACGCTCCTCAAGACGTGGGGCCGAAGGACTGACTCGCGATGATCCACGTTGCCCCTTAACTCCTCAGCTTTGTCTGTTTTGGGGCTCCCTGGTGGGAAGGGCAAGCTTAACCACGTGTAGGCGCTCGGGGAAATGCCACCGGAGCGAGGTTAAACCAGACGGACGCGGCTGGATTTGCAGGGCAGGGTGACGCCGGGCTGGCCCACGCGCTTTAGCGTCCCTACGGACCGTCCAGGTTGCCAGCC
>NW_009200204.1:3338-3895 GCF_000690835.1 Fulmarus glacialis
TGGGATAAGAGTTTCCACTTGGATGTTTTAACGAGGCCGTTTCAAACTGCTCTCACCCTTGACATAAACCAGCTTTTTCTTTTTTTTTTTTTTCTGGTCAGAGGCAAATTCATCACCCTTTCCCCAGCTTGAATCAGTTTGATAAACTCGTTATGAATGCATAATTATGTAGATGATTTTTTTAATGGATGTTGTGCCATGGAAAGGACCCAGTTTTCTGGGGGAGAGCTCCGGCTCCCTGTTTTCCCGCCTCGCTTTCCATACACCTCTTCTCGCAGCCCTCTTTCTTGGGGCGACCGGGATTTCGGAACAGCGTCCCGTGCTCTACCTTGTTTTTCTTTAAAGGCTGCTGAATTAGGGGAACGCTCTGCCAGTTTTCCTGGCAATAGCGCTGAGCAAACAGGATTCCCTTGCTTCCCCGGGACGCCCTGAGTGGGAAACGAAAAGCAGCCTGTCAACTCCAGCTGCCAGCCGTCAGAAAACATCTGCTGCCCCTGCCGCCCCCTCCCCGCACGGGCTGCTCTGGCATTATGGGTTTTTTTTTATTAAAACTTACG
>NW_009200204.1:4018-9495 GCF_000690835.1 Fulmarus glacialis
CCGAGCTTGCCCCGAGCAACAGCTGGGGACAGAGTTTAACTTTCCCTTAACGCAATTAAACGGGGAAGCTGTTCTCTAATTAAACCTCTGAACTTCTGCTGCCCCACCTAGAAACCTTTCCTGGAAAAGTCGCCCCGATGCGGGCTCCAATTCTTCGTTCCGGAGTGGGTTTTTTTTTCTTTCCGAGGTAGCCTTGTGACGGCCGCTAGCCGTGCCGATGCCCGGGCTCCGGGCGCTGAGCCAGCGCTCCGCGCCTCAGCCGGTGGCCGATTCCTCGTCACCTTTGGCTGGACAGATGAAAAGTGGTTTTGTGTGAGATCTGCCGCTGCCCGAATCTTGTCACTTGGCTGCTCTGCTCTGTCACCCCCGCGTTTTGCTGACGCCGGGGCGGGGGTTTGGTGTCACAGCAACCTTTTTAATAAGGCTGGGACGGTTCGGATTTTACGGTTGGGGAAGCAGTTGGGGAAATTCCCAATGGGATCTGGTCCTCGGAGGCCACGTTGTGATAAAGCCGGGGGAGGATGATGCCCGCAGTTCCCGGGAAGCGAGTCTCCAACCGTCCTCGACTCTGGTGTTTGCAGTTTAACCGTTGGCAAACAACACGGGAGCCTTCAACCTGTGCCGTGCCTTGCCACGCCAGAGTGTTGCATGCTCCTGGGGTGGTGTTGCTGTCCTGCTCTCGAATGGCAATGCAGTCTGTAAAAGCTGAATTGTTTCCCTGAAATAGCGACTATTAAAATGACTTGGGCCTCCGAAACGTGGTGCACGGTCTGCAAGCTGCCATCTGCCACAGGTAAAGTACGGCATCGAGCTGAAAGACTCTTCTAGAAGGAAAGCAAATATTTTTACCGGTCTTATCCCAGCTGTCTAGTCAGCCTTTTGTTTTTAGGAACATCCTTTGTGCCACAGAGGAAATCGTGGTTTTGCTTTTTAAAAGCAATTGTGGAACGACAAAACCTGGGCGCTAAGTGCGGGGTGGCTCCAGCGTCTGTTTGGCGAGGCTGGGTTTGCACTTGACGTTTCCCTTTGCATCGATAGTCTGGGAATTAATAGTCTTGCGGTGATTTAAAACACCGTCTTTTAAAATTCCTCAAACCACTGCATTTGAATGACGGATTACTGAATTTAACAGAGCCCGTTTCACACTGAACCTTCCTGTTAAAAGGAAAAAATGATTCTGGTTCACCGAGCAAAATGTTTTGGGCTGTCGTCCCTGGCTTTAATCACCCGGTGCTGCCGGGGAGCGGGGAAGCACAAAACTGAACGTTCCCGGCGCTGAGCTGGAAACGCGGCGTGTGCTGCGGCCGCCCCGCGTCGTGCGAACGCCCCGAGAGCTCCTAGGAGCAAAAGACGAGGAACGGTGAGGATTAAAGAGCCCAGCTCCCCCCGAGCGCCCTGCCTTCCCGTGCCGGAGGCTCGCGTGCATCTGCCTATGGATCTCTGCATTCCTCCCGGCGGCTTTTCTTCACAGCTGCTGCTAAAAATAAAGAAGGCATGCGGCCTCGCACCCTGCTTTATAAACCACGCAGCTCCGGTTTCTCCCTCGGTAAATGGGTGGGGGATCGTCCTCGGGTGGGATCTGACATCGACGTCAGCTTCTCACCGCTGTCCCGCGAGGGTTTTTTCTGCCGTGCTGGGCTCGGGCGTGCAAACGAGCCAGGGCTCGGTCTCTGTATCCCTTCACCGGGGCCAGGCTTCCCGCTTTTAACGTAAGCACGTGTACGTGCTTAACTCCCTGCGCGCTGTCGAGGCGGGAAGACGCGCGACTGGGTATCTCCCAAAGTCTAATAAGAAAATGCCTTCCCCTAAGACGCGCGATTCCCCAAAAAAATACAAAACCCGAACGGCCCAAGAGTGAGCAAGCCGGTGTTTCGGCAGCTAAACCCTACCTTGGTTTTAAGGACGGGCTGTCCGCGCGGTCCGATTGCCGGGACCTGGTGATCAACACCTTGACTCGCTCACTCTGCCGTCCGGCAATAGCCCGCCACCGGTTCACGTGCCCGGAACTAGAGCCTTGTTTCCCTTAACTTTTGCTGGATTTTTCTGCATTTTCTACAGAAAGATTGTAAGTAAAATAGATGAAGACAAAGACGGGTTTGTAACTGTGGAAGAGCTGAAAGACTGGATTAAGTTTGCACAAAAGCGCTGGATATACGAGGATGTAGAGCGGCAGTGGAAAGGGCACGACCTCAATGAGGACGGCCTCATTTCTTGGGAGGAATATAAAAATGCCACCTACGGCTACATCTTAGGTAGGTCTCTACTCTTGGGATAAAAACTTTGCGGAGCCGGCGCTTGAAACTTGCTGTTTTGTTTTTGTAGAATGATTGTAGATAAGATAGACACGGATAAGGATGGGTTTGTGACGGAGGGGGAGCTGAAAGCCTGGATTAAGAAGGCCCAGAAGAAATACGTGTATGACAGTGTCGAACGCCAGTGGCAGGAGTTTGACATGAATCAAGATGGATTTATCTCCTGGGATGAGTACAGAAACGTGACATATGGCACTTACCTCGGTAAGGGGCAAGGTGTCCGATCTGGTGGTGGTCTCTAATCAATAAAGCAGAAGTGCGGTGGAGCGGAGCGGGAGCTCTCGACTCATCCCCAAAGCCTCGGACTTAAAAAAAAAAAAAAAAAGAAACAAAACCCCAAAAGTCTCCGAATTTACCTTCTGATGGCATTAACAAAGGGCAATCTAAGGGGAAAAAAAAAAATGTGGAAAAAACCAAAGGTAAAGTTTGCAACCAACACGCAGCTTTGTAACTCTGCTTTATTGATGTGCTTAATTGTGAAAATGAGCTCAAAACTCAGTCGTGAGCAATGACGTGATTGAAGGCACACGGGGTGATGGTTTCTTTGCCTTCCAGCTTTTGAATTTCAAGCTACTGGTGGCGTTTAGTCCCTGCAGGAAGAAGCTGGCTGACCTGTGGCTGTAGAAGCCACGTTTTTCTGGGTGTCTGCACCCTTCCTAAATCTGAAGATCATTAGCAAAGAGTCTTTTAATCACTTTCCAAAGTCCTGTGTGCGCATCTCGCTTTCTCCCCTTGTCCTGGCGGTAGCTTTAGACCCCAGAGCTTGTAGATTTTGGGCACGTAAGGCAGGTCAGCAGCCCCAAAAAGACTTCAGCACCCCGAGGAGCGAGGTAAGAAGAAGCTCCTCTGGGGTTAAGACGTTAGAAAAATACCAGTTCCTCTGCCAGTTGTTCCCGCCTCCTGGAACGCAGACATATACGGTATGATGAGCTACAGCTTGAAAGCATGAAATAAAGTTTAATTTACTAAATATTTCCAAAGATAGTCAAATGCTCTGCAGAACGTATGGAGGCTTGTTGCCTCGCGGTTCTGGCTCATCCATCTTCCCTCGGGCCGTTGCACGGCTTCTTTTAAAAGAGTTAACGGGCTAAGGCTCGAGGAAGGTTGAAGTTTGCCGTGCTGGTGGCTGGGGAAATCGGCCCCCCGAGACCCTGTCGGGTCTTACTAAGCTTCCCTTTTCCATTAATTAGTGTAATTACCGAGAGCCACAGAAAGCCTAGCCTATCTTGCCTGTCCAAATCCAGCCTTGAAGGGCGAGAAGAGGTCCTAGGAAGGCTTGTATCACACTTTTTGGAGTCCGGGCAGTGGGATTTATGACCTGCAGGTGTAGAATGTTAAAAAAAAAACAACAAACCCTTAATGAGAAAAAAAACCCTTAATGAGAAATCCATTTCTCAAGCCTAACGTGTAAGAGAGGGGAGTGCCCGGCCCCCGTGACGGACGATACGCCGTAAAGATCTCGCCACCCTGAGCCGGGGACCAGCGCTGGACGCCGAGTGCCCTTGGCAGATACTGATAAAGCCTATTCCAGCCCTGCTCCCACGTCCTTTTGTCCTTACGGAATGCCGGGAGGATCCTCCCCAGCCCCTTTCTGCTGAAATACTCTCGTCCCTTACACGAGGCTCTCCCCTCCCTTCTCCTCTTTCCCCTCTCCGGCCGGCGCGGCGCTGGAAATGCCTCCAGAGAGCTTGACGCGCGGCCAAGAGGCCGGCCGATCCCTTAATCGAGTTAAGAACATCCCTCTCCCGGCGCGTGGGAGCCGAGGCACCACCCTCTGTTGCTGCTCTACTGAGTATTTAAAAAATGCTTGCTTTTTGTCATCAAAATGAAATGCTGTTTGCTTTGGGTGTTTTTTGTTTTGTTTTTTTTTTTAAAGCTTCAGTACTGTATTAGTCACTGGGTTGCACCCAGTACTGTAATAAAGTAGCTCGGTGTGCATCGGCGCCGAAGGCTCTTTCTGCGGATCTAAATCCTGCTTTCCGTAGGGCAAGCAAGAATATCCAGTGAAAAATAACCAAGAGCTTCACCTTTAAAGTAAAACCCCCTTGAAAACCTCCTTAAAAATAAGAATATAGTAACAATAACGCGTTGGTTTTTTTTTTGTTCTTCAGTCCCATCAGACTGACTGGTCACCACGGGTGGGTTCTGAAACCAGAAACACTCGTGTTTCTCCTGCTCGTATCGCTCGGGAAGATTAAAAAACTGAGCTTGTGGCTTCGCTGCCTGCAGCTCCCAGGCGGTTCCCCGGCTCTCTCCCCTCAGTCCGCCCTATAAAACCTTTCACCGAGGTCAGGGACTAAAATGCAAAGCGTTTTTGGGTGGGTTTAACCCTTGTTAAACAGCCAGCTTGCTCGGCTCTCTGCTGCTTGCCACCTGATTAAAACCGATCAAAGCCACTTGGCAGAATCACCTGTGTCAAAAGAAACTGCTTTTAACTTCGACTCGCTCCGCTTGTCCCGCAAGCCGACGCTGATCCCGAGGCTTTTGTTTGCTCTCGCTGAGCTTGCGGCGTACGCCGCGTCCCGAGGTGAAAGCTCGGCAATAGAATAGGAAACTTTAGGCTTAATTGTGCCCTAGAGGTGACTTAAAATAAAATCTTCTTACCGTCTTATATTTAATGGTTGGCCGGCACCGGGGCTTGTATAGAGCTGCTTAATCCCCTGCCTTTTGTCCTGGATGTAAACAGAGAAGGGGAGGGAGCCTTTTTTTTTTTAGACCAGGCCTGGCTCTCGCTTAACTTCACCCCGCAAGGATTCGGCTACGTCCTCCTCTATCGATATTTTTCTATAGGCTGACAAACAAAGCCGACTTCGGTATCCCGAAGCTTATCTATAGCTGTTGGCGTAGCTATGTCTAGTGGCCATATGTGCCCAGATATTCCCGCTGCGGCGGGCGCTGGGTGATGTTTCGCTGGCTTTGAAGCCGCCCCGGCAGCGGAGAGCAGTATCCCCTTACACATTCTCCTCCAGAAATAGCTTGGGCTGAGCCACCAGGGCCGTGCCGGCCAAAAAAAAACCCCCATCCTTGTCTCCTGGGGGCATCTTCCCCGGGAATGCTGGTCTCCCACAGCCCCTGGCAGCTCCTCCTCCTCTTCCTCCTGGCAGAGGAGGTGCAGGAGAGACACGACGGCCGCCGATATCTAAAAATCATGATGCCGTGGGGAAG
>NW_009200204.1:9744-10104 GCF_000690835.1 Fulmarus glacialis
GAGGTGGTTGAGGTTGGGTTGAGGTTGTGTTGAGGAGGTTGAGGTTGGGTTGGGTTGGTGGTGACCATGGGGCATCTCCCCCCTGCCCAAGCTGACCCAGGGCGCCTGCCTCTTCTCTTCTCGTGCCCAGACGACCCAGACCCCGATGACGGATTTAATTATAAACAAATGATGGTGCGAGATGAACGACGCTTCAAGATGGCTGACAAGGATGGAGACTTGACCGCCACCAAGGAAGAGTTCACCGCCTTTCTGCACCCCGAAGAATACGATTACATGAAAGATATAGTCGTGCAGGTGGGTCTGCTGCGGCTGGGACCGCACAAAATATGGTGTTTCTTGCACAAAATGGGGTTTTTT
>NW_009200204.1:10415-10869 GCF_000690835.1 Fulmarus glacialis
ATGGTGTTTCTTGCACAAAATATGGTGTTTCTTGCACAAAATACGGTGTTTATGGCAAAGGAACGGATGGAGAAGGATGGAAGTCTGGGTGTACGTCGGCTCCATCCCTGGGGAGGTCCTCCTGGGCTGCTCCACCATCGGCCCAAGAAATGGTCCTGCAGCGGGACGGCCTCAGGCAGACGCGGATCGGGGGTGGCTGTGGGCAGAGAGGATCGGCCGTGGAGCACGAAACGGGGCTTTTTGGGGTTTTTTTTTTAACGCGCGGATGGCATCTTCGTGCTTGCTGGGGCTGGATCGCTCCCGGTAAAGGGGTGGCTGCGGGGGGAGTTGCTCCGAGCCCGGCTAACCGCCGTCTCCTTGCAGGAAACCATGGAGGACATCGACAAGAACGGGGACGGCTTCATCGACCTGGAGGAGTACATAGGTGAGACGCCGGCGCCGCGGCTCTGCCGCC
>NW_009200205.1:0-543 GCF_000690835.1 Fulmarus glacialis
CATCACCACCCACTTCAAAACAAGATCACATTTTTTTCTGAAGCGAGCTCCAACCCAGATTTTGGGTAAAAAAAGTCACCAGCTGACACACCCCGCCAGGTTGTGGCACTCCTGCTGTGGCAACTGCAGCCTTCCATGGGCCACACACCGATGGAGACCCTTGGAGATGACACCTGAGGGCTCCTCGGCTCCCCGGGGCCACGGTCTTGGGTCTGCATCCAGAAAAATTTAATGTTGGCCAAATTTTGCCCATTGTCAAGTCCACCTGACCTCCTCGGTTTCCTTCTTGCCCAGCTTTTGGGTGCAACATGGATCAAGTGTGACTTTTTGTCCAGTCTCTGGGCAAAATTCAGCACAGGTGGAGGACTGTGAAGAGCGCAGGGTCTCCTCAGCTCTGCCTAAATTTCCCGCCCGAAATGCTCCCAAACCCAACATTTTTGTTATTCAAGAACAACATCCCGGAGCAATGAGATACTTGCGCTTTACAGAGGAAATGTTAAAATTTGGGCAGCGGGGTTTCTCCACCCCAGCAGCTAACACCGC
>NW_009200206.1:0-8740 GCF_000690835.1 Fulmarus glacialis
CCCCCGCGAAGCCACCGCGCTCACCACAGCTGTCCCCAAAATGGCCCACACAGGGTCCGGGCAGGCCTGGGGAGGGGAGGGGTCATTGGGTGAAGCCCTGTGTGCACCAGGCTGGTATTCGACCACTGCTCAATATCACTTTTGTGCAATCAGCGCTGCACAGACACGAAGTGACGCACAGCCGGAGTGTGTGCACCGGCGGGAAGGCAGCTCGGATTCACCTGTCCGTGTTGGCCAGAGGATGCGGTGCTCGGCTCTCCCTCCATCCTGCAGGACAACTGCCATAGAGGGAAAAAACAACCTTCCCTAGGAAATCATCTATGGCACTGCAAAACCTTTCATTGAACCTGTAGCTTCTTTATATATATAGTTTCATATATAGCTACAAATCTATCCAAAAAAAGAAAAAGATTGAGTACATGTAACTACACAGCATAAGCAGTAGGAGGCATAAGACATCTGTCAAGAAATAGGAAATTTCATAAACTGCCTAAGATTTGGGATGTTGTAAATATTTAGTGGTTTTCTTTTGGTGAGCTACAGTATAGTTGTTTAAATATTCGCCGTTCCACAGGCATGAGTCATGGCACTGATCTAACTTCCCATCAGTGGGGTTGAGTTGCTGTTACAGCTACAGAAAGGGGAGGTTAATTTCAAAAAATCTTCCATGTAAAGGAATAGTCGTTCACTTCCAGTATCTTAGTACAAAAGGTGCCTGAAAGTTTCCAGAAATTGTACTATTAAAAAAAAAAAAAAAAATCACAGGATAACAGCTTAAAAAAAATCCCCAACAACTAAGAATCAATTTCCTGCCTAAACTGAGTTAGGCAAACACAGTGAACTTGATGCCAGTATAGAAGTGCTATTAATGCATTAACAGCCTCAATAAATACATTTTACAGGTGTGAGAATCATTATGTTAGCCAATCAAATAAATATGTATTTCTCACTTAAAAATAAAATTTTTAGGCCATTAATATTTTCTTATAGATTTGATTTCTTATTAATGGACACGTAAAGGCACAGCAAACACTTGTCTCATCATCCTCTTTATGAAATAAGCAGGAAAGCCTCAGAGGCAATGCATACATTTTTGCTAACAGCGTTTATCATTTTAACAGATAAACACCACCACAAAACCAGAAAGCAGCAGGCCGGCTCCTCTCCATCGCTTGAAATCCCAAGTCCTGGGAGGAACCCTGACTCAGCCCAAAATAATGCAGAAGAGAATCAGAAGGATGCAGAAATAAACAAGGTTGTAGTATCAACTTCCACCATTTTGGACTCTACTCAAATAGATCGAGGTCTTTCTGCTCAGCTTAATGAAAGCCTTCGATGGGATGGGATTCTTGAAGATCCTGTAGCAGAGGAAGAAAGGCTGCGTATCTATAAGATGAACAGAAGGAAACGGTACGAATCATATATCCAGCAACATTTGCCTGCTGAGCCGTGCCCAACTGTCAGGCATTCCCCATTACTTCATCACAGGGCATCAAGCACAAGCAGCGATCATATAGTATGTAAAGAAGATTGCTGCAGTTATTTTCCAGAGGAGCAAGCGTGAACTGGTCCTAAATGCTGAATGAGCTAGCACAATCTCCGAGAAGCAACCAGTGGTGTCACCCAAAATCCCTCAACAAGTTCTGTAGCTTAGTACTGATTACTCACTGTCTTATATCTGTGTGGAGAACAGGACATTTATATTTCAAAAACAGACCAACCTGTTAGTTAAAATATGGACGCAACTCAGACTACTTCAACAATTAGAAGTGCTCCTTTCCATGCTGCCTATTTGTCCTGGAGTATCCCTAGTTATTGCTATTAGTTTATTTCAAAATAATACTCACTGCATTACACCTGAGCTTTTCAGGTATTCATGTAACAATTGCTGGTCCTGAAACCAGCAAGCACAGCCCTTGTGGCAGATGGGGAAACGGAGTGTGGGCAGCTGAATGGCCAGGTACCTTGTTTGGAGGCTAAAATGATTTGCAGGCACACAAACTTACCTAGTACTTGAAACTGAGCAAGGCGCAAAATCGGCATTGGAATCCAGCCCTCGTCTCCTGGCTCGTGATCTAATTGTTAGGAACAGTATTTTATTTTGTTATAAAAATTCATTGTATCAGACCCTCAGATTTTACATTCTGGAGAAGCACAGCATATATACAAGGAAAATGGAGCGCATCTGTAACAATGGGGTTATCCTTGTCATGGTATGTACTACTAGAAGCCCATTTGGCCAATATGAATTAAAAATTGCGTCAAGCAGTAGGCTGCCTTGTACTCCCGTACTTCAACTTCTCATAGTAAAGGAACATCTTTCATACAGAGTGTTACTACAATATTAAAGGAAAACAGCCCAGGCCACACTAAAGGAAGTACTTGGAAGTTAGATGGCACATCTGAAAGGAAAGAAAGTTTTTCCTGAAGCCCTCCTGAAAGATACTGTTCTGATTTTTAAAGTTTTTTCCTAATGGCTCTTCAAATGGACTGTCTTTTATACAGCGATTGATGTTTATATATAGCTTTTCTCCTGTTCAATACTTTAAACTCTGCATGATACTCAAATGCTTGCACAGACTTCCGCAGGAGCAGCAGCATCCTTTAGAATAGCTTCAAAGGTCCCTAGATTCCAATAATGTCATTACATGCAAATCTAGAGCTTTTGCAAGCAGATAACCAGACAAACAATAAAAAGTAAGCAAAAAAACCCATTATGAATTAATTAACTGATGTTCAACTGCATTCATTTCTACTCTGCCAGAAATATTAACAAAATCAGCACATCTGCAAATTCGGAAGGGTTTAAAGAACAGATTAAGTATCCAGAAAAACACTACAGCATTTCTCTCAAAACAATAGTTGTAACCATCTATTTTGCTTCTGTAAAGTTTAATGCATAACACATTCTAGTCTTATTTTTATGCTGTACTTACTAAAGTAGCATGTGAGCATCTACATTTTTAACCAAAGTTAAAAAGAAATTCCTGTCTGGTTAAATACTTGTTATATTTGAAAAGGGTAAGTGCGTGCTTCACTTGCAGGATATGCTGAAATCCCTACCAGAAACTCTCTTTAAAAATAAAACTATGCCAGATGAAAGACTCAAATACATACTAGAGAGGATTTTCAGCTGTCTTCAAGACACTTTTTCAAGTGTCTTACTAAACTGACAAAACCACAACATTTGGTGGTGTTTTTTTTTTTAAAATACACAGTTTTGTATAGGGAACACCTTCCTACAATATGTAAACAACAGCAACACATGATAGAGAAACAAGAAGGGAGCTGGGATTGGCAGGATATATTATGTATTTATTACTAAGTAGATACCATAATAAACAATGAAAAGCTTTGAATGAAAAATAAAGAGACTTCCCTATACGATGGTTTTCAGATCATTTATTACCAATAAAGTAAAAGACAAACTGAAAGTTAGAAGGGGGGGTGGGAAACGTCACAGACATCGGAACACTTGCACAGAGCTCATCAGAGCTTTGCAAATGTTGGAACATAAATAATTTAAAAGGTATCTCTACCAATTAAAATATTTTTAAAAGGTACATAATTACGTTTGTTTGCTTTATAAAAATCAGGTGCTTTATGCTCAAACCATAGTGTAAGGATCATTTAATTTCTAATTTAACTAGGGACCGTTAATGATTACATTTTAAAATAATCTTCTCTCAGGTTTCCTGCAAACGAATTCATTGGAAGAGCAAATCCAAGGTCCGTGTTATTCCAGCGTCCTGTGTCCAACAGTGGCCAGCACCAGATGTTTCAGGAGCAAGGTACGCAAAACTGCGAAGCAAGCCATGATGCAATAGCTTCCCCAAAGAAAAGTTCTGTCCATTTGAAACCCCACACACTTAGGGGCTGAGTTGTGCCTTCTGTTACGCAACAAGTGTATCTTGGGGCAATGTTCAGGGGAGAATCGTGACGTGTATTTAAGAAACATCTCCTAAATACTCTGGTCCGAAACCAACATGTTTATTGAAAAGACTGTGCTGCTCTTAACAACTCTGGAGCAATGCCTACCTGCCTTTGGCATCCTCTGTCACCCTGGTTTTAGGATCTAGTTTTCTGAGGCAAGTACCAAAGATTAAGGACATTCTGTTCTGAGCTAATAAATACGTAAAAAACCAAAACAAAACCACACAAACACAAGCTTTCCTTCCTGCTGCATTTTTAGTCTCCCAAATCATTTCAGTTCACACTAGAGTCCACTTCCACACCATTCACCACACTTGCACAAACACGCGTTAAGTACAGCTCAAGAACAGGCTCCCGAGTTTCTAACTCACCGCTGACAAAATTCACCGTTGAGGCTATGCACTAGCGAAGTCCTCTTTAAAAGCAGGTCCAGGGCTGATGTTGCACCAGAAGGTGACCTGCACCTCAGAGGAGTTTTGGAATACATGGAAAAGCTGTGTCCAGCTAAGTCAAGTCTACAAGTGTTTCTGAGCTGCTACACCACGCTAGCCACCAACGTAAGCTGTGCTCCCAAAAGCAGATGCTCTCCACCCTACACTGCTCTCTGTCAATATAGAAGAAAACCCATCTGGGTAAACTTCTCCATCTTATTTTTATCAAAGCGCATGATAAACTAATGCACATAACATCCAGATGGCCTTTCACAGTATCTGAAGTTACTCCCTTTGGTCCCCAAACTCATCATGCACTTGGGACTGGAGGGGTTATTCAGCAGCCTACAGACAGGCAAATGCTACCCCATCCTGAGTATTAAAGTCTGGAGAGGACACGGACCTTTGCAGTGAGAAGGTCAACGGGGAAGCAGAGCTACAGCTGTGGATTTTGCTATGCAATAAAAATTTGCCTGTCCTTTGCTACCATCTACCTCTTCACAAACTCCACCACGACAGCGTCTCACACCCGATCCCAGCATCTCCTTTTCCACTCTAGGTCCCTGTATACACGGCGCATTTTCTGAAACTTTCCTAGTAACAACTCCCTTAGTGCAGACAGAACAACGTCAGTAAAAACTAGGCACTGGTGTTTTTCCACCACCACACTGTCAAGACCTGACTTTCCACCAATACAGGGATAATTTTTGGCCTGATATTCTTCATTACAAGTGCTACTACACGTAGTACACAAATGCTAGCGTGTTACACAGACTACAGCGCTGTAGAAGTCATTATAAATACAGAATATACATCGCGCCATTCACCTAAAGAACTTGAATTACCTGATCCTTTCTCTGCTGCCTGGAGCTGCAAAAGCAGTTTATCTCCTGCTCTACTCAGAATTCTTCTTCTATCCAACTCACACCTTCAAACCGGACATGAATGCCATAGGATAACATTTTTGTATTTGTTAAATGCAGAATTCCAGATTTTTCTCTGTTAGCTTTTTCCAGCAATTTCCCGGAGGTGGTTCTTCCAGAGAAAACAGTCTTGCTATCTAAACTGAAATGAACGACAGCTCTGGCTACCTGTAACCAAATGACCTGGTAGATTCTCTGCAAGAGAGCGAACCGCCCTTATTTTTGCACATCACCACAAAGCATCAAATGGGTTTCCACCTGCCAGGCACTATTCCACATTCTTTCTTACCTGTCAATTTTTTCTCCGGGAAAATACTTCCCCTTAGTTTCATCTGATTACTGCACCGCGGGGAAGGGGAGGGAACTCACGACTTTAAAGGCAAAGAAACAAGTTCCTTACTAAGTTATGTTCCCACAGAAAACTGCGTTCAGGCCATTCTGATGCTTAAAGCAGGAATTAAGAGCTGAGAAAGAGGGTCTGTACCCGCTTTAGCTACTGGAGTTAGCACAGTACGTTAGATGGGACTGGGATGGATCAGAGCAAGAGAGACGGCCGTCAGTCAGCAACCATCCAGGACACAGTCGTTCCCAAGGTACTCCGAAGTTTCCAGCTCTATGCTGGAGAGGAACCGCCGCATGGTCTTACGACAGTTGTAATCCAGCGTGGTGGTGTACACAGTCTTGGCGTGCTTCGGGTAGACGATGGTGGTGCTGGTGAAACGCTGGGGCTTGTTGCGGGGCTTGAAGTGGACCTCTGCTTTGTAATTGCGCCACGTGCAGTTTGGGACACAGATGACCGTCTGACTGCAGGAAGAAATGCTTAAGCCCACTGGCATATAGATGTCGTCGATGAAATGCTTCTCTGAGTCGTATTTAACCGAGGACGTGTACCTGAAATAGAAGAAACATGTGCGTGAGTGAGCTCTGCTCCGGAGTAGCAGGCTGCATTTTTTAGAAAACGGAGCCATCGGTACCGGGGTGGCTCCTCAGCCCTGCACCTGCCGCCTCAACACAGGAACAGCCACATAACGCAAACGCTGCCCGCTGGTCTCTCACTCAGTCATTTAAGGAAAAAGCCTTACGTTAGCAGCATGCCCGGCACTGTCACTGTTTTGTCCAGCTGCCAGCACTGCCAAACATCTTCTCAATCCTTGTGTCCATCCTTTTAAGCCTGAGCCCTATGAAGCTAAGAACCTCCTTCAAACCCCAATGCCTACACCCAGAAGCCTAGATGCATATTTAGGCTTTGCACATAAGCATCCTAACTCCTCAGAGTGCCAAGTCCATGGAAGCACACATTATTTGCTCAGTTCTCCTCTGCCAAGAGTCACACGGGAGTTCTCTGCTATCGCTCCCGGCATGGGGCACTCTCTGAAGATTCAGTTGGCAGGAAAATACTACAATTTGCACATCAAACTCTGTTGGCAAGAAAATCCTCTGTGCCTGGATTGCGAAAGAAAGTTTTCACCTCCTTCACACTGCGACAACTCTGTGTTAGCTTTTTCACGGTGGTAACTGCCTTCAATTCCAGCCACGCGGCGGGCTCCTTCCCCACACCAGGGCAACCAACGCTTTCTACCCTCCCCTGCATTAGGCTTCTGATTGATTCCGTCTACTTCTGCTTGCACAGTAATCAGCTGGGAGCCTTCATTTCTCATTACTGCAAATCATGATGTTCAAAGGAATAATTCACAGGCTGCGAAGTGATGCAGTGCATTAAAAAAAAAATTATGCACTCTCTTAATATTAACTTTTCTTTTAGTTCACACAACCAGCCACAGCTGATAAGATAGAAAGTACTTATTACAAACCCATGAGGTTAGGAGAGCAAAATTCCTTTCCCCTAATAAAACAGTCCTAGAAAGATGGCTGCTTTGAAGATCTTCCCTCCTGATTACCTTCTGGTTAATCAGTTGAAAGGCAACATTTTGGAGCAGTGCAATGAAGTAAAAGCAGGAGAGTAAAATACAGCAAAGTCCTCCTGGAAAAAAACCGTATGAGATTAAAAGAGGCTGAACACTCCTTCAGCCTGTACAAATGTCCAGGTCCAGGAATGTACAGCTGCATGGAAAAACAGCTTTGCAAATAAATTAACTTGACTCACAGGCACTGATAAGGCCTAACTACTCCTTTACATGCTAACTCCTTCAAAACTAGGTGACTGTAACATAATATTTACCTTATTTCCTTTGGTGGTAAAGGGTCAAACTCAACTCCTTCGCCAAAGGATAAAGGACATAATCTTGGAGGGCAGCTGGGGAGAACAGGGCTGGGAGAGAACACAGAATTCTGCAAAAAATGCAAAAATAATCCCATTTATGTCACAATTCTGTATATTCTCAAGAAAATGCATTTATTTAGCCCTTGGTACAGAGCTGTTGAGGTTCACATTTACGTGCAAAAAGATCTGCTAGCCCAAGACGTGCCTACAGGTGCAACCTGTAGGTCTGACTTGACACTAGTCTACAGCATCAAAGATGTAGCAAGGTGTACTTTTTGAAGACAAAGTCCTAACTCCGGGAGCTTACTTCAGAGGAGCCACTCTGGGAAATGAGAGAGAAATACAGCCCCTCGGTGCACCGTAGCTTTCTGCAGCATGAACTATAGTCCATTCGCTGTATGAGCTCACGTTCAATTTATAGCTAACATTATATGAGTGTATGAGAGAGCTCTCCTTGCTGGATTCATCCGATATCCCCACGGGCAGATCACAGCAGGAAATTATTGCAGGGCATCCCGCCGTGAGCAACCTCGTTTCGCAGCTACGCTGTGCTTACTATTTGAAGGCATTAAATCCAACCTGTCTAATTCACATGAGACCTACTGGGAAGGATTAACTCATTCCCACCAAGCGGCGATTCACGGAGCGTCCCTGTGCTCCTCTCCTGGACGGGCAACGCCGTGAGCCGACACCGGCCCGGCAACGTCCCGCAGCCAAAAGGAAACCAAAGCGGCTCCGAAAGGAAGAAACCTGCTTGTGTTTTTGAAGCCACCTCTGCACATGTGCTTTACTATCCAGAGGTGAGGGGGCTGTGAGCATCTCTCCTGTTCAACACACGGTTCTCCTGCGGCCTTTTCCAATTTCACGCAGCATCCCTGTAGAAAAGGGGTCTTTCCTCTAGATCTGCGGTTTCCAAAGTATTTGTACCAACAGCTCAACATTAACAATCATTTTTAAAAAAGAACTAACTCATCTCTATCTGATACTATTAACTGAAACCAGAGTTTAATACACAAACTTCCTACTCTGGGTCACTCTCTTCAACAACGACAGTTCATTGTCCACGGGGATTTTCAAAGACCTGCTGCGACGCCGTCCCAACCCCTACCTGGGGCAGGAGCGACAGGGGCTTCCCTTGTATCAGCAAGGACCGACCCCAGAGCCGGAGGCTTTTGAAAAGCACCCCCTGACCCAACACAGCCTGGCCCTGGCTGCGGACGCCCCGGTTCCCC
>NW_009200207.1:0-206 GCF_000690835.1 Fulmarus glacialis
TACAAGCAGCTCCTGTGCAAACCAGCCCACCCGCCCACCCACCAGCCTGCCCATGTTACTGAGCTTGAAGCATCGTCCCTGGTGTGCTGCCATTTCTAACTGCAGGGGGAGAGCTCGATCCCTGTCATGGGGCGTCAGCTCGGCTGGGGGGACCGCTCTCTGCAGCTCCTTTTGGGTGCCGGCGGCCCCCCTTCAGGCCCTTTCTG
>NW_009200208.1:0-2794 GCF_000690835.1 Fulmarus glacialis
AGTATATGTATATAGAGATATATAGAGAGTCATATTGCTGGGACGGGTTATGGAGGCTGGTGGTGGTGAGCATGCATGCAGCAATCCACCCGGAGCAGGGATGAGCGCCTGCCTCACCCTCCGACTATTTGGCTCCGGCTTGCTGCAGCGTGCCTCTGCCTCCCTCCCTCACCACCCAGGGAGTCTGAGGGATGTTTGACCTCCAAGGTGGCCCTGGGTGAGTGGGGAATGAGCAGCTTGAGGGAGGCAGCAGCAGTAGGAGACATAGCGTGAGGATTTCTGCCCCTGCCAGCAGCCAGGCATCCAGCCGGCATCCCACCACCTCCGCGCATGGGCAGCTCCCCCCCATGCGCCCTTGGGGTGCTTCCTCAGCAGCCAAAATGTTGCGAATGGGATCTCACTGGTTTGGAAATCCACGTCTGCTGGCCTACTGCCTGCCCTTGCACACTGCCAGCTGGCTGGGGGGCCAGCAGCCATGAGCCAGCTCTGCAGCCTGCCGCGGGCCAGGAAGAGGGCACGGCTGCAAGTTTTGTTGCAATACTGAAAGTCTTGCTTCTGCGAAAATCTTGCTTCTCCCTCAAAAGTGAAGTGGGGGCAGCACATCCGCATCCCACCCCCACAGCTGCTGCGGGGCAGCGCTGCTTCCCTGAGCATCTTGCACGGGAGTGCAAGGTCCTGACCACCACAGCATCCCCATGGGCAGCGCCCATGGTCCTGCCACGTCTCTGAGCCTTCTCCTTCTTGCCCCCATCTGCTCAGCTGCTTTGCTGGTGGCACCTTGTCAAAGCCAAGGCTGTGACAGCAACTCTTATTTGCTGCACGCCTGTGCCTTGCTGAGCCCATGGTGCATCAGCTCTTTGAGTATTACAAATGTTTGTTTGTTATTGCATGTATTAAACAATAGTAGTAGTAGTAATAGTTGCAGCAGCAGCAGCAGCAGCAGTAGTAGTAGTAATACAGACAGGTGAAGAAAGTGCTGCTTGCCAAGGCACATTCAGAGGTGATATTCCCAGGTGGTTCCCAGCTAGCACAGGGGAGCTTAAAAATTAAACCTTACTGTTGGGACTTTATCTCAGGATAGTTCTCTCTGGTCAAAGATTAGCCTTATATTAGCATTGAACACATCCTTCATGTTTTCAAATAATAATTAACTGTAGCTTTAATTGCTCCTTACAAAACGTAGCATAGGCAGCCATGCTGGAAATGAACCGAATGTGTTGAAATTTGGCTTCCCTCAATTGCTGAGATCCCCAGTGTCTCTGGATGCCATGAGCCTTGGAAATGGGACTCTTCAGGACGCTGATTCTTTGTATTTTCCCCTCAAAAATTAGTCCCAAATAATATCGCAAGTACCATTAATGAACCTCTTATGGAAGTCTGCATATGTGAATCTTTGCAAACTTTTTTTTTCCCCAAGGACTTTGTTTTTCCTACAACCCAAGTACCAAAGGAAGGTCTAGGGCTGGGAGCCAGCTGCGCTGCAGAGATGCTGCCCATCTAGGGGGATGCTAAATGTGGGGGGCAGCGCTCTGCCCCCCTTCACGCCAATGGTGCTTTTCTGTTTGACTTCAGCACAGCTTTGGACTCTGGGAAAAGTCCCTGCCAGGTGCCCCACTCCCATTCATTCCCAACACAGCAGTTGATTTCACAGGACACAGCATTTAAAATCACCGTCTCCCAGGCTGCTCTCCCCTCCTGCAACTCCGGATGGGAGCGGGGCTGGGAAAAGGGCTTGGGGCTGGGAAAAGGGCTTGGGGCTGCGGCGTAGGAGCAGGGCTTGAAGAGGCACAACCCGGCGCTACGCTTGAGCAAAGAGTGAAGCCTTTGAGCAAAGCCTGAGCAAAGAGAAAGCCCTCAGCTTTCAATAAAGATGGGGATTTGGGGGTCATTGCATCAGGCTTTGGCAGGTTGCCCAGGTGTGACGGGGAAAGCCGGAACATGCCAGAACATGGCCCAGCTATATTTTTTTGGAAGTGTCTAACCTATCTTGTTCCTGCCCATTAAATATCCTTAAAGGATAAAGTCTGCGTAAACAGTGGGGAGTAACAATACCTCAAGCACTTGGCTCATGAGTGATTCAGATGAAGATATGGGAGAGTCAGGAAATTTAAAACTGCTTTCGGTAACTTCAAAATTAGCAAGTCAAAGGCATAATGGCTGAAGGAATTAGTTCACAAAATGTTTTGACAGATTTGCACGGTACCAGGCAACCGTGCTAACTTGAGTATCAACAAGAGCCGTCCCTAACATTGAAGAGGCTGAAATCTGCTGGTAGCTGCTGTGGCATGAGAGATGCCACAGGCAGGGCTGCATCCAGGGCAGGCTGAAATCAGTGGCACGCTTCCCACCGTGACTGGTGCTGGGCAGCGACTGCAGCCTTGAGTGAAGTGTACTAATTGCCCACTACTATACAGAGGTAGTAATACCAGATTGCTACCTCTGCGTATTTCTTCTTAGTAACTATAAAAACCATATTGTCCTGGTTTTGGCTGGGATAGAGTTAAATTTCTTCCTAGTGCTGTGTTTTGGATTTAGTATGAGAAGAATGTTGATAACACACTGATGTTTTCAGTTGTTGCTAAGTACCCTTCTAGTCCAAGGACAGCTCCCATGCTCTGCCAGGTGCACAAGATGGGAGGGAACATAGCCAGGACAGCTAGCCCAGCTGGTCGATGGGGTATTCCATACCATGTGACGTCATGCTCAGTATACGAATGGGAGGCGTGATCCAGGAAGTACCGATTGCTACTTGGTTATCGGTCAGGGCGGGTGGTGAGCAATTGCATTGTGCATC
>NW_009200208.1:2871-4640 GCF_000690835.1 Fulmarus glacialis
TTTCCCCTTCGGATCCTCCCCCTGCCCCACGGGGGGGGGGCGGGGAGGGAGAGGGAGCGAGCGGCTGCGTGGTATTTGGCTGCCTGCCAGCCGTGACCACGACACATATTTATCTTAATTACATAACAGTTATCAGTAGTGGTACAGCAAATAGACTTAAAATTGACCATCACTTTTCATTAACTGATTTCATTTTCAAGTGCTTTTTGTTTGCTTGCTGCCTGCCAGATGCCAACCTCGGGTTGATGTTTTATGCGACGGGGGGTGTGTCTGTGTGTGTGTGTGTGCATGTGTCAAAAAATTTTGGCTGAAGTTGCTTAACCCTCTCAAAAAGGATGAAGGGGAAGTGAGACTTCCTCAGCATTAACAAATCTCCAGCCACCAAAGCTGCTCGACCTTGTTCCTTACGGAAAACCTGGTGCCGGGCTGAGAAGCTACCAGAAAACAGCCCTGGTGATGGGAGAGGGCTTTGGAGGGATGTGGGAGCTGATTGCATAGGATGGCTGTGGGAAAGGGCCCTGGGGGATCCGTCCTTCCAGCATTTCCTAACTTAGGGACTGCATTTTCATCCCGTTTCTGGACATCACTGATGTGAGGATGCACAGAGAAAAACCACAGAGAACAGCTGTCTTGGAATATGCCCTGACAGTGCAGAGCATGGTGCCAAAGACCTGTCCTTGCAAGCACTGCCCATCAATCACGCTGCACTTCTCTGCAAACACACCCGTGATACCCTGTGATCCAGCTGGCATGGTGTCCTGCGCCAAGAAATGCCATGGAATGACCCACCGGCGCACCCATTGCCGCGTCCGAGGGGGCTTGGATGCAGCCGCCCTCGCCGGGCAGCCCCCACGTGCCACTTTTGGCTTCCCACTCCGCCTCCTGCCCGGGGCATGGGGCTGGGTGCCCACATGCGCTGTGCCCCGCTGCCTGCAGGCACTGTGGTTTCCAACACATTAACGCATTAACGATCTATAGCAGAGCTGGCCGCATCGAGAACATGCCCGCTCATGGGACGGAGGCTTGAGCCGCAAGAGGCAGCCCTGGCTGCGCTCGCTCCTGGGCAGGCCAGAAGCAAACCCAAATCCTGCCAGATAACTTTTTCCTTTTTTTAGAAGAAATTTCAAGACAGTATTTTTATTTTTATCCCTTCTAGAGCTCCTTCCTACACTGGCCCCATCGCATGCTACCTTCCTGGGAAGATGTTCAGAGCTTCAAAAGCACAACGATCCCCCAGAACAAAAGTAGGGACCTTGCACTGGTAAGGATCTGGGGCCTTTTTTCCATGAGGACGAGGTGATGGGGTTTAAAAAAAATACTAATATGGAGCAGAGCGTTTATAGCATGCCTGGCGTCAGTGGGCATAAGGGCTGCTCAGAAGGACAGGAGGGAAGTGGAATGAGAACCATAGTTTTGCAAGAGAGAGCAAAACTTGGACACCTGCATTTACTCCTCATCCTTGCCCAGCCTCCAGCAAACTCTCACATCCCAGAGACGTGAGATCACGTCCCAAAGATGCTGCTGTCCAAGACTTCCTGGAAAATTTCAGCTCATCCACACCCAGAGTATGGAGGTATGAAATGGAGGGGCTCGGAGCAGTGTCAGGACACCCTTTCCCTCATGATGGCTGTGGAGACCTGCTCCCGGCTCCACTGCAGGCACCACCCAGCCCACACGCACACCTGCTCAGCTGTGCCCCAAACCCCGGGGGTTTTGGGCATCCTGGGGTTGGGCTGGCCCCAGGAGCACAGCCAGCGGTGGTGGTTCAG
>NW_009200208.1:4671-7641 GCF_000690835.1 Fulmarus glacialis
CTACAGGAGTGACCCAGGCACCTCTCTAGGTAGGTGCAGGATCTTCTGACAATAGGGCAGGCAAGATGGCCAGGGGATGGAGCTCAAGTCCAAATAAATCCCTTTTTCGGTTATTTCAAAACTTCTGTCAGCACTAAAATCACTAAAAAGCAATAATCTACACGATTAAGTAGCCTGAAAGAAAGAAATTCCTTTCACCTTGACACAGAACAAGTTTAGAAAAGCTGCGTTTCTTTCCTATTATCACCAATAGAGCCAGATGTCTACAGGTTGATGAAAAGTGATGAAAAGTGGGTTGCATTTTTCAGTTGGTTTACCGACCATCCAAACCAGAATTTGCGCAGCCAGAGCAAACCCATCCCCCGTGAGCAGCGGTGGCACTGAAACACCTTTCCCCAAGCTGTCACCCACAGCAGTCAGAGGGGTGAGAAACCCTCCACCTCCACTGGAGCTGCCATCCTCCCTGCAGGAGACCTGCCAAACTGCACATCTAACATAGGCTATTGTATCGAGCGTTAAAAACTCACCAGCGTTATTGCTCATGGTTCTTGTCGGTGTTTCGACCCGAGGCGCCTGCGATGCCAGCAGCTTCTGAGCTCCTGAGTAGCCTCTGCCACTTGCTTCTGAGTGTGGAGAAGGAAGACAGGCTGCCCTTTTTATCAGTGTCTCACTCTGAGGTGTCAGCAAGTCCACTGCCAAGGGGTGGTGTTTAGAGAAAGGAAGTTCCCATGAAAAAAAATAAAAATGACTACAACTCCCTCTGCACATAGTCAGACCCTGAAAAACAGCGAAACTTAAATCCCAACTCACATGGAAGGTGGATTTGCACAATCAGATGACAAGTGGACAGACCCTTCACTGACAAATGCTGACAAACATGGGCTAGATGAGTAACAAGAATGCACCTATGCCCTAACATCCAGACTACCGGGACTGAAACTCGAGGGCTAACTTTACAAGGCAGCCCACAAACATTTAATCCTTAGGAAAAAGATTTCCCCATTTGGACCAGTGTGACTTTCTTTGAAGTTAATGAGATTTTTATCACTACGTTTGGGACAGAAACACTTGAAGTTGTGGGCTAAAATCCAGCATTTACATGTGTGGGTTGGAAAGCCCAAGGATCCTGGTGCTGGCCCCCTCCCCACAGGGTGAGGTGGATGCCAGGGGAGATAGCCCAGTGGAAGCACCGGGTGGGAAAGAGGAGAAACAGGCCATGTCCAGGAGGAGCAAGAAACACGGTGGATGAGGAGCCGTTCGCTGGCTGGTCTTTGCTGATGGCTATACCAAATGTGTCTGCCCAGGAGGTGGCTGGACCCCATCCGTCCCACTCCTGTCCTGGTCCTCAGGGTGACTAAAGAGGAGAGATGAGTCTACCCTATGGAGGGAAGAGCTGGTGGCACAGGCCAACAGTGGCATGGGCACAGTGGCCAGAAAGAGATACAAACATGTCCTCAAATACCCAAAAGTGAAGAGGTGGCTCAGCCGTGGGAGCAGCCTCAGCCCCCTGATGCCTCCCTTCACAGCAGCAGCCCAGGGTCTAGCAAGGTAGGATTCAGTCTCCAAGGCTGGTGCGTCTAAATGCAGGATCTCCCTAAACAAGATCTTCCTGTGAAGCCTTCAAAGGCACTGACTTTTCTCCATCAATTCAGGTAGCTAGGTATTTACTTTAGGAGGACTGTTTCATTTGGTGCTGAAATGTCTGTGAAGCTAGGTGCTGAGTTAGCAGATCCCACCCTTAGGGCATGTCACTGCTTGCTGGCAGGTGTACATTGGGTGTCCTTACTTGAAAGCATGACTAGCGCATCCCAGGGTACCGAGGGTTCAGTACACATCTATAATCTCGCAGGACATCTGTATGAACATCTGATCTGCCAACGTTCTTAGCAGACTGAGCATCACTCACCATTCAGCATCAGACAATGTCCTGGCAAGTACGTACTTCACTATAGAAAAAACCACTACAACCCCAATTTACCTTTCAGCGTTGCTTTTACTCTGCATTTCTTTCCTCCTGGAAGGTGAAAGACATTTTTGTTTAGAACCAGCATGGGATGAAGTAAAATATACGTGGAATGTCGGTACAATAACATAACCAATAATACATGTAATCTGAACATTTACGATGTGTATTACTGGTTTCCTCTTAATTGCAGCAACAACGTAATCCACTTCCTTTGAAGGCACCGAGAGTAGCTTTCTAATCCAGTCTCAACCTGTTACATATATATCATTCCACGCTTGGCTGGAGGCAGCTTAAATTGTGTTGACACAGTAGTCTTACAGTAAAAACTACAGATTTTTGCAAACAGGAACGGGTTGATGTTGGTAACGCTTTGCTCCTGAAAAAATTTTATGTAGATGTGTGCTGGAGGGTCAGTGGTGGAGGCAGGGCATGTATTCACCAGGGACAGTCACTCTTCCAGTCCTATGGGGTTTTGCAAAAGGCTGATTTCAACAGCGTGCATGTTCTGACCCTCACTTTGAACTTCAGAGTTCAAGGAAAGAGATTAGACGGGTGTGGGTTCTGCCCTGCCATGAACCTACTTCATCTTGGAAGGTGGTTGACATTTTCACTGTCTACAGGAATTTTTGGTTTATGCCAGTAGGCAGCATCTAGCTTTCAGTTCTCCCTTCATTTTGTGCAGCTGCTGGTCTTATTATCTTTTCCTATGCGCTGGTACTACCTCAGTTCAAGGGCACTGAACTTGGCATATGGTACAAGACTCCTACATGGGCTTCCTCCCCTGGCTCGTACAAGCTTGCCCTGCCAGGAAAGGCCATTGAACTCTAATACCCACCGAGACAGTTGTTGGCAAGGTCTGAGAAAAGGGATTTCAACTTAAACTGCAGGAATGTTTTTCAAAGACATAGTTTCAGCTTGTTTCTTGTTGTCAGCATGTTGTCTCTGTCCTTCCTACAGCCAAATCTCCTTTTGTCTTTGCTGGCCAGAGTGGCCAGAGTGGCTGG
>NW_009200208.1:7665-8890 GCF_000690835.1 Fulmarus glacialis
CGTGGTGAAGCTATGAAAAATACCAGCCCCTTTGAAATTTTTTTCCCAAACAGTTATAACAGTTTATTGCTTCAATCTGTCTCATAAAAGTATAGTCTTCTAATTAACAGAAGCAGGCGATGATATCTTTTTCACACGGAACCTCCAGCCTATTACCAATAACTTCAGCAACTCACTTCCCAGCTTGCAAAATCAGACACCAGAGGCTATTAGCCTTATCTGCATTCATCTGCTGCAAGGTAAGTCACCTTATTAGCTGGCATAAGAAGGTAATAAAATGTAAACAAAAAACATCAGAATTCCCCAGTGACTGCTCCCCTATTTACAAGCTTGCCCTTTGTCTCAGTTTTTGTTTATTTTGTGTATCAAAAGTGACAAGAACAAGTCAAACTTCCAGAGCCAGAGCATGACCACTGATATCGATGCCAGGTAGGAAGGACATGAAGTGCAACCCAATCCTTAGCTTTACAGTTTTATTCACTTGCGACCCCCTGTCTCGTTATGGAGAAGTTGCCTTTTATAATAGTAATTTCATAGATTTTCACAGAATACCAGGTTGGAAGGGACCTCAAAGATCACCTGGTCCAACCTTTCTTGGCAAAAGCACAGCCTAGACAAGATGACCCAGCACCCGGTCCAGCTGAATCTTAAAATTCA
Source organism: Fulmarus glacialis (assembly GCF_000690835.1). Classification (NCBI taxonomy): domain Eukaryota; kingdom Metazoa; phylum Chordata; class Aves; order Procellariiformes; family Procellariidae; genus Fulmarus; species Fulmarus glacialis. The sequence continues at coordinate 8,323 of NW_009200208.1, forward strand.
GCTGGAATGAATTTCCAATGTTGGGGAAGCCACTACCTCCCTGGGGAGATTATTCCAATGGCTGATTGTTCTCACTGTGAAAAATTTTCCTCTTGTGTCCAATTGGAATCTCCCCAGGAGTAACTTTTACCCATTACCTCTCATCTTTTCCATGTGACTCCTTGTAAAAAGGGAGTCTCCATCTTCTTTGTAGCTACCTTTAAATACTGGAACATGGTGATAAGGCCTCCCCTAAGCCTTCTTTTCTCAAGGCTGAACAAACCCAGTTCTCTCAACCTTTCCTCATATGGCAGGCTTCCCAGTTCTTTGATCATCTTTGTGGCCCTTCTCTGGCCCTTTCCAGCCTGTCCACATCTTTTTTGCATAGCGGGGACCAAAACTGAACACAGCATTCCAGGTGTGGCCTGAGAAGTGCTGAGTAGAGCAGGATAATGACTTCTTTATCTCTGCTGGTGATGCCCTTGTTGATGCAACCCAGCATCCTGTTGGCTTTCTTTGCCGCAGCAGCACACCGTTCGCTCATATTGAACTTGTTGTTGACCAGGACCCCCAGGTCCCTTTCCACAGA
>NW_009200209.1:0-3827 GCF_000690835.1 Fulmarus glacialis
AAAAAAAAAAAAAAAAATTGTTTTCAACCAGTGCAATTTAGTAAGGTTATATAGGAGAAAGAGAATAATTTAAAAGTTAATAATGACACTTTTATTAATAATTCCTTTCCTTTCCTTTCCTTTCCTTTCCTTTCCTTTCCTTTCCTTTCCTTTCCTTTCCTTTCCTTTCCTTTCCTTTCCTTTCCTTTCCTTTCCTTTCCTTTCCTTTCCTTTCCTTTCCTTTCCTTTCCTTTCCTTTCCTTTCCTTTCCTTTCCTTTCCTTTCCTTTCCTTTCCTTTCCTTTCCTTTCCTTTCCTTTCCTTTCCTTTCCTTTCCTTTCCTTTCCTTTCCTTTCCTTTCCTTTCCTTTCCTTTCCTTTCCTTTCCTTTCCTTTCCTTTCCTTTCCTTTCCTTTCCTTTCCTTTCCTTTCCTTTCCTTTCCTTTCCTTTCCTTTCCTTTCCTTTCCTTTCCTTTCCTTTCCTTTCCTTTCCTTTCCTTTCCTTTCCTTTCCTTTCCTTTCCTTTCCTTTCCTTTCCTTTCCTTTCCTTTCCTTTCCTTTCCTTTCCTTTCCTTTCCTTTCCTTTCCTTTCCTTTCCTTTCCTTTCCTTTCCTTTCCTTTCCTTTCCTTTCCTTTCCTTTCCTTTCCTTTCCTTTCCTTTCCTTTCCTTTCCTTTCCTTTCCTTTCCTTTCCTTTCCTTTCCTTTCCTTTCCTTTCCTTTCCTTTCCTTTCCTTTCCTTTCCTTTCCTTTCCTTTCCTTTCCTTTCCTTTCCTTTCCTTTCCTTTCCTTTCCTTTCCTTTCCTTTCCTTTCCTTTCCTTTCCTTTCCTTTCCTTTCCTTTCCTTTCCTTTCCTTTCCTTTCCTTTCCTTTCCTTTCCTTTCCTTTCCTTTCCTTTCCTTTTTCTTTTCCTTTCCTTTCCTTTTTCCTTTCCTTTCCTGTCCTTTTTCCTTTCCTTTCCTGTCCTTTTTCCTTTCCTTTCCTTTCCTTTCCTTTCCTTTCCTTTCCTTTCCTTTCCTTTCCTTTCCTTTCCCTTTCTTTTTTAAATCTTGGAAAGCCCTGGAACAGCTTAATCTGGCAAACAGAATGAGCATGGGGCTAAGAAGAGCCTTCACGTCAGCTTTCCCTCTACAGCACAAACCTGGTTACACAACAGGGCAATGTCGCTATTTCCACGCATTTGTCTTTTCCACAGTACAGTTGAAATTGTCCCCATTTCACCTGGGGCTTAAAGGGTTGAAAAGTGCCATTCATTTTTAGAAATCAATTAAGGAGAAATGCAATTTTTGTTTTTAGATCCAAATGTCTCTATCAACCGCACAAGACTAATTAATGCTTCGTTTTCATATGTAAACCAACAAGAAATAGTAAAAGTGAAAAATTATTAAGAAATTACTTCTATTCTGAATACCCATTCATAAATAAATACTTTTCCCAACTGTACATGATGCTGAAGACATAAAGTAGGACATGTCAAGCTTCTAAGTCAGGAGAATATAGGAGCTGAGATATACAAAATGCTGACACTTTCAAATGAATAAATATTTTAGTCCATCTAGTTAAAACTTGGATTTACATCAACTGAAATATATGTGAAAAGAATATATGAAACATAACTACTAGATAAGAGGAATTCAAAAAGCAAAATTTTCAAAAAATCTCAATGAGAGTTTTAGTTGAATTGTGTCTCTAAATATTACATATTCCATACATTTTAAATTAAAAATCTCATCTGTTTTAATTGCTATGCAAAAAGAAGAGCTGAAGAATTTATTAGACGATGACTCTTTACCTTGGGACCCTATGAATAAATAATCATATAAACTGATTGAACATAGACTATTAAGAAAATGGGACCAAGGAAAGTTGCATATAGCAATCATCTGACTTTCACTGGAAGAGCACGAACAGTGCCATATCTACGAGAGGTGTATTGCCTACACAAAAGAGAGATTTTGACCTTTTAATCACTAAAAAATATTTATGTTTAGATGGTATTTTAGCAGGAAAAAAAAAAGGGAAGAAAAATTAAAAAAAAAAAATTCCTGTCCTAAAAGTGCATAGGTCTGATCTCAATTCTTTTTTTCTTTGACTTTCTACAGGAGAAATCATCAATAACATCAGTCATTATCTCAATTGTGATGGTTGAGAAAAACAAACAAACAAACAAACAACTCCCCCATCGTCGTATAAATTCTTTTCCAGCATGACTGAGTGAAAGAATGAATCCTAAGAGATGTGAGCTTTACTGCTTTACATAATACAGAATGTGCTTTCATAGTCAAGTGATGAGGATAGTGTATGCCTCCCATACAATGTAAATGGAATAATCATGAATTATCTTTGAATGATATCTTCAATATTATATTATTTTTCAAATAGCTCAGCATTACCAATTTAGTAAATGGAAGTTAGTCTCCAGGAACTTCAGTTAAAAGTTCCAAAAAAAAAGAAAGAGCTAAAACTGAAAAATGAAGAAAGAAATACATGAGTGATTAAGAAGCATGGGAAAACTAGTTTTTATCCTGTATAAAAAAGGCAAGTTTAAACCACCTCAGATTATAAAATCTAAAAAAAAAAATCTATAGGAATTTTTCATGTACAAAAGCTTGACGTGTTGTTTTCCACTGACAGAACTTTAAATTTCACAGTCTTTAGAAGATCTTTTCAATTACTAATAAAGTAACAGCTGCTGTTTCTTCTTTAACTTAATTCATTTATTAGATTACTAAGTTTTTTTTTAAATCTTGATACTAATGTTACATTAAGGAGTATAATGTAGCATTTTATCTCTAATAAAATCTTTTATTTCTTTCAGGAGCTCATAAAGACATTTAAGACATACTGTGATCCAAAGCAGTAGATCATCCTCAATGGAATACTGTGTGGAGCCATCACAACCTTGGTTAAGAACAAAATGAAACTTTTCCAGAAGGTGGATATTCACTTGTTCCTCTAGTCCCACCTGATGGCTTGTCATTCATCTGCATCAGCTACAGATTAAGTTATTGATTAGTTCATCCAAATAGGATATAGTATATGTTGCAACAGAATCTATCTATCCATGTATCTATATATGTATCTATCTATACATCTCTCTCTCTATTTATCAAGTAGGGAATTAGAAAGCACTGTGATGGAGGAGTTTAGAAAATGGACAAATCAGGCCAATTTTAAAATGTGAAATTAAATTTCACTAGATTTGGTCATTAGCAACACACTTATTCATAATCATCAGTTTTTACACAGGATTCATCATCATCACTACATGTACAAAACTGACGATCTAAATCACAACATCAGCTGTGGGTAAGCAGTACCACAGAGCTGATGCCATGCACTTGTTGCTGATGGTTGCGGCCTCTGACGCAACCTGTCTCTTGTGGAGGTCAAGTAGACCAGGCTTGAGAGCTCTTCGGCAAGAGCTCTCAATGACATGGATTTACCTTGTTTCTTCTCTCTAATTTTCCTCTCTTGTGCCAGATGTTTTTATGCCATTGCCCCCCTTCCCAAAACCGGGGTGTCCTCTGCTCCTGATACTGCTTGTTTTGTTATGTCTTGTCAATCACCCTTCTTCTGTGTTCAGGAGATGTCCCATTGTATTGGGTTTCGTGGCAAGCTTTTAGCAGTGGGGGGGCTACAGGGATGGCTTCTGGGAGAAACTGCTAGAAGATTCCCCCATGCCCGATAGAGCCAACGACAGACAGCTCCAAGACAGATCCGCCGCTGGCCAAGGCCGAGCCAATCAGCAATGGTGGTAGCTCCTATGTGATAACATATTTAAGAAGGGGGAAAAAGTTGTTATGCAATAGCAACTACAGCCGGAAGAGAGGACTGAGAATATGTGAGAGA
>NW_009200210.1:0-6121 GCF_000690835.1 Fulmarus glacialis
AGGGCGGGGATCCAGGGCAGGGCCAGTCCGTGCTGGCCTTAGCCAGGAATTTGGCTTCGGTCACATTTTGGGGAGGAGGGAGATAGGCAAAATGATGTTCCACACATGGCTGTTAAATCCCCAGCAGAGATGCAGGGCTGGGGGCTCAGGTGCTCGATGTTTCGTCTAGATAGGGGAAAAACAACCATGGCTGAGGGGCGTTGTGTTTAGCGCTTGACAAACATATGACTGAGTAAAATGATGCCGAGCTCCTGCCTGGTGCAGGTATAATGCACCACAGTTGGAAAGCAGGCCTAGAAAATGCAGTGCATGTTGTTGATTGTCTGGTTCCTATTTGCAACTTCATGCACATTTCTGAGACCATGCATGGGTTATTTCTTTCAGTGCAAATCCCTGCCCTTCAAATCCAGTTGCTGCATTAAATGAATGTCCTAGGCAGCTGCATTTAAGGGAGAATGGTATTGAAGAGTGTCCTAATTTGCAAGGGGTAGGTAAATGCTTGTTTTTCAAATAACCCAGCAAACAGCAGTTTATTAGTCCATGTTAATTCTCAGCTTTAAAAATCCAGGTAATCTGTTTTGGCTGAAGCAGTGACCTAATTTATGTAGCCACTGTTTAAATATTTTTAAATGCTGAGCACAGGACCAGATGAAACTGGGGGCAACCCGAGTAGCCAGCACATCGGTGCATCATGTGTTCCAGCTGTAACATACAGGAGGACCGAAACATTCTGCTTTTCAAATGAGCCAACATGCCGAACAACTTTATCAAGGGGTAGTGGAAACCAGCAAGTGGCAATGGTAACTCTCCAAAAGCCAAGCCATAGCTGATGTAGGGGCATACACTTGTCAAAGTTCTCCGGTATTTTTTTAACTGTCCATCTAGGTTGAGTTTATTATTTCTCTTTTTTGTTTTGTGGTGGGGTTTTTTTCTGTGAGATCTTGAACTTTTTGGACCAGCTAGCAGACAGGAGCGAGTTCCTAGGGACCTGTGTGTTATTCGCAGAGAAACTAAGTGTTCTCACCCATTTGTACCTCAACCCTTCCATGGCAGTGCTCGTAGTACCCAGATTTGTCTTGTCTCATTTTGGGAAGGAAACTCATTTTTGTTCCTCCTGCTCCTGTTATCCACTGGCACAGGTGCCCCAGATCTTTCTGGGTGTACAGTAAACAGCATAAATTGTTCAGGCAAGAAATCTGGAGAGGAAATCTGCAGTTCGTGGCTGACCTCTACTGTTGGCTCATTTTTTTGCTCTGCCTTTGTTGACAACTGCCTCTCTCCGGGTGGTGGAGGCAGGGTCAGTAGTGAAAGCACTTTAGCAGCATGCACAGCCCAAGGTCCTCAGGGCTCTGTTACAGCACTCAAAAGGTAAACCGTTCAAGGGGTGGTGCTGAAACCCCAATTCCAGTCGTATAAGCACTGAAAGAATAATTCATAACTATTTCTTTGATAAATCTTGACTTATTTTTTATTCGTGGTAGTCTCATTTGTTTTTGATGTTAGCAAATTAGATTTTATAGGCACTTCAGAAATTCTCCTCTTTAGATGTTCTTTAATAGCAATCAGCAGCCCAACTCCTTGATTAAACTGTGTTCAATCAGGTGCATTCCTTCTAAGGGGTTTACCTTTCTAGTCAGAGATTCTGGTGTGAATGCACACAAATGGCAGGAAGGGGTTACATTTGCTTTCTGTAATTAAACTTTATATTCTATACATCCAATCTTGAACAGAGGTTCACAAAGATAATCTCTTCTCGAATTCTTAGCTCCTACATCAGTGTGTGATTTCCAGAAAATGATCCATTCCTCAAATGGTCTTTTGTTGGGAAGGATAAAGAAGAGCACAGACCATTCTGTTTAAAAATAACAAAGCTGCTGCCCGCCCACTTTGTAAAAAGTAACTTCAGAGAGAGCATTTCTGAACAGTGCTCAGATGTGAAGAATAAGGATTTGTAAAATTTGCCTAACGAATTTGTGTAACTAACAAATAGGGCGCATGGTCATTTCTATAATGCTAGCATCTTTCAAAATTAATTCTTGTCTTTTATTACTGTTAGCACAGTAATGAAGTGTGAGCATGGTTATTAAACAACAGTGGCAACACCGCTGTGGTATTGTGAATGAATATCTCAAATGAAATAACTGCAGAGATTTCTCAGCATATCTACCCTACAGGTGCTTTTCTCTGTCAAAGATATCACAGGTTTTCATTGATGTCACGCTTAGCACGTTTCCACTTTGATTTCTGTATAAGGAATTACTTGTTCCTCTCGTTTCAGCCTCTGTCAGGTCTTTCTGAGTAATTTTGTAATTTCAGGGCTTGGCATTCGTTTCTCACTGACACAGAATTCACAGCATTACAGAGTCATTTTGCCATCTTTTTGCATAAGTGTGAACAACAGAAAGTTGGCAAAACTGCTTTTTTTCACCCTGGTTGATTTTAAATAACTACATAATTTAGGGTTCAGAGAAGCTAATTAAAGTTGACAAGAAATCTGCATGTTAGGCCTGCAGCTTTAACAGATCCTCCTCTATAAGCATCTGAAGATCAACCTTACTTATCTTGTCCTAAAGCAACACACTAGAAATTTTTCTTTGCTGAAAAAAATACCATCTGCTACAATTTAAATAACTAACATGAATTCCACAAAAATGGTTATTTGATCTGTAAAGCCCGTCTTAATAAGGCCTTTGACCATAAAGCTAAGCTCTAATCCTTTCAAGGACAGAAATGTTTGAAATGTGACTTTTTTTCCTGGCAGTGCTAAATAGTGTTGTATCAAAACTGAGGGCGAATTCATTTAAACTTTGTAGTTATAGTTGAGGCAGGGGATATGAAACAGGTCAGTCTTCAACGCCAAATTTCTACAGATAACATTTCTAAAAAGAAAAGTAGTCAGGGTGCACTCTTCTGCTAGAGAATACTGAATTTTGTCCTTTAGAATTCTAATGGTTAAGTTTCAGTTCATCAAATACATACATTTCTAATATGGCTAAGGGGAGAAAGAATTTTTTTTTTCCATGTGTCTGCATTTTGTCTCAGAATGCACGGATTGCAAATTTACAGCTCTATTTCTTACATTGCATAAAACCAGCATTCCCTAATATTCTCTCCCAGCTTCTCCTGCAAAGTCTCAGTATCACTCCTAAAGTAAATCAGTCCAGTCCATGTATGATTTATTTTAATGAATCACTGGTGAAGGTGAAGTTGATGTTTTTCAAGCATGTGGAACAACAAACATCGTGTATCATCTTCTATTTTAAGTGAGATCTTGTCCTTTCTTTATAATTGCATCCTTTATACTAGCACAGCGCACTGATATCAACAACAGGCTACAAAGGGGCAAATGCCATGGTGAGTCGCTAGAGGCAGGAGAGGAATTCATCGCGCTCGGCTCCGTACAATGGCAGCCAGTCATGGCTCAGTAAAAATTGCTGTTTGCCTCCAAACAGCTAGTGACAGTTCCTTCAAGGAAAGCATTGCAAATGATAGCATTCAGAGAATGGAAACAAAAATGAAGAATTTTTGTTGTCAGAATACAGCATATTTGGAAGCCATGGATCCTTCAGAGACAACGAGATTTTAAAAATGAGATTCCTCACTGGACTCAAAAGAACTCTCAAAGCAGCTACCAGATTGTTTCACCGATGAAGAGCTGTGGACCTCCCGAGGGAGGAGCTGAAACTACTTTAAATACATGTTTTGGTGGAAAATTCACTACAAGTAATTCAAACTACTAGATGTGATCTGTTTTGTCTGGATCCCTTAGAGAAATACAGACTTAGGTGCGGTGTGTCCAAAGAGCTGAAGACGACCGGCTGTGGTTTTGCCGTATTCAGGAATGCAGGCCAGGTTTTTCCGCATGGGCAGCACAGCTCGGAGCAGGCCGTGCTCCGACTCTCCAAACATGGCAAATGTAAGCAGCAGAAAGCGCCTGCTGGCTCCTTGGCTTGCTGAAACGGCCAAGTGTGTGGGAGTAGTGGGTCCCTCTTCCAGCTGGACTTCTGAGGTTATTGTTTGTGACAAAGTGAGCGGGACTTTTCCCTACTCATTCCTGGTTTAAAAGAAGACCAGCCAGTCTGCTCATTACATCGACTGCAAAGCCAGTGACTGTAAGTGGGTGTACTAGGTGTCAGTAGCATCAATCATGAAGCAGAGGAGTGCGCTCCGGCTGTTGTAAATGGCAGTGAAAAAGCAAGCCCAAAGCCCTGCGTACCGGCCCCCAGCACCCGGCGCTTGGCTAAAATGAGTCCTTGCTGAACAGCTAGTGCCAGAGAGCTGGGCTGATCACCAGAGTAGGGACGGCCTATTCATATGAATGGATGTCTTATAATCAGATATTTAAGTAATACATAGAAAATATAGCCCTCAGTCATATGTGATTCATCTCCTCAGCGCTGAAGAACCTGACAGAATAAATGAGTGACTAGTGGTCCCAGCATAGATATCTGAAGTAACCATTTTATGAGCAAGCTGTGTGGTAGCAATGAAAATAGACACATGCACAGAGGAAAGACTTTTCCAGTAATAAACCTGCCTTTGATTTTAGTGATAGTTCTCAAAATAAAACTTCCCGGTTTTCCAGTAACATCAAAAGGGTTTTGTTAGTCATGAGTGAATGCAAATTGCTTTCCATGTGTTTTTCTTGAACTAGATTTAAAAGACCACAGTTAGTTCATACAGTTATTATGGACAATTTTTTCTAAAGCTTCCTTTTAATATGACAGAGAGGATGAAAATAAGGAGAATGGTGCCATAAAGTAGAGAGAGGAAGGAACTGCCTGGTTTTTTCAGTTATTTTAATTAGGTTGGAGGATTTTTCAAGCTTGGATAAGCTTTCAGGTATTTCCTTTAGCATTTGTTTTGCAGGAGGAATTTTAGACCACTGGTTGTTTTAATGACTAATTATAAGATAAAAGTTATGATAAAAATAAAGTAAAAACCTGACCCAGAATTTGTCTACCAGTTAGACCAACATACTTGGAATGTCTTCTTACATTCAGAGCTAATCTTGCCTCACACAGCTCTAGGACTTTCTTCTTCTACATGTCTTGCTAGCGCAGATATAAGAAGCCAAATCCCTCGTTTTGTAACCCTATTGGTATTGAATTTGATCCATTTGGTATGTTATTAGAGCATGAGAAAAATTATCACGGTTACCTGAGCCAGGCAAATAAAGCAAGAAAATTATGGGAGCTTATTGAAAGCTTTCTATTTTCATATTTCAAGTTGATTTTTCAATCAGAGATGTTTGGATACCCAAACTTCTTTTAATGAAACTAAACTTTCAGAGATTTGTCTATTTTTGCTCTACCTAACTAAAACAGTATTCCTGCTTTTGCTAATTTACATAAGTGAATCCTGATTTTTAATTGAAGCTATTGCTCCTAATAAGTCCTCTGGGATGCCTAAATAAAAATGCCGTGGGTCTCTTTAATGGCTGTAATTCAAGGCAATCTGTTTATCACAGTCAAAATTGTTATTCTGGATTCCCGCTTAATTATGAAGATAATGTAATGTGGCAGGTCAGAGGCAACAATGACATTGCTAATGCCGGGCTGCAAGGATATCCTGTCAGTAGCTGAGGTGGCTTGAATATTTTAAGTAATAATTTAATTTATCAGTTTGCTGATGCATTGTCTGTGGTACTGATTTTTATAACCCAAACATTTCAATGTTTTCATATGATGATGATTGGAAGATAGAATATATTAATAGTAGTACAGTTTTCAAAAGCACTGCAGTGATTTAGAGCCTATGTCATGCTTTTTAAGGAGATTCTGATCACCTGGGAGCTTGAGTCTTATGGGAACCCAATGAGTTTGTATGCCTAAGAGTGGGTTTTCTAAGCAGACAGCTGCATTTTATTCTTAGGAATAAAATAAATAATAAATCGCCAGAATGTTTTTCAAAATTTTACCCTATCATTTGTTTTAATTTTAACATAAAAAGTTTAAATATTGTGTAACAAATGCATTTAAAGTGTCGATTTTGAAAGTTTTGACTGTCAAATCCCAATTAAATGTGTTAGAAGAACATAATTTCCCCAAATTTCTCTTGCAGAATAGAGATCAGCTGAATGTGTCTTACGTAAGCCAAGCGCAGGTGCTAACTTCCTGCT
>NW_009200210.1:6136-33248 GCF_000690835.1 Fulmarus glacialis
GGGTGTTTTGTGACAGAGGACTGGTAACTAACTTGTCAGTGTGATCCTGATAGTTCACTGAACAGCAGTTTGGCAGTCACACATTGTTCCTCACTGTTGACCTGGTTTGAAGTTGAGTCACTCCAGTAAATCATTCTGTTTCTCTAATGAGTTCTGAGCTGCTCTAGGTTTTCTGCTGCTTTTTTATTCCCATGTAGCAGTTTGTTTGATTCGTGCGTTACATTGCCAGATTCAGCCCCAAATTCCAGTTTCATTGTATCCTTTTTCTAGTTTTTAGGAGGAAGTGGCAGGATTCCTTCGAGGAGGAGGAGATAGAGTTGTTCTGTGAGTGTGGAAGTGCCCAGGTGATAAAGAGCAGGATGCTGATAGGGTTCCCACCTGAGGAACACTGACTGGGTTTTAGGATTAAGGACAGGAACAGGAGAGAGAGGTACTCTCTTGAGAGCATCGGCTTTATTAGAGTGGTAGCGCTTTCTCCTCATTTTTTTTTCCCCTTTTTGAATCGAACTGGTATCTGCTTAGCCAATATGGCTTGCCTTTAGTGGAAGGGTTAACTGAATTTTGGATGAAATTTTAGTATGACATTTGTTTTGTTAAGAAAGTGAGTATTTGTACAACTGCTGGTTTGGGGTGTTCTCTTTTCTTTTTAATGAAGTCTGGGGGTTCATAGAGCATCTTATTGTTGGTGCTAGCACACATTCAGGTTAATTATTTAAGAAATGTACTTCTGTAATTCATAATCCAGTGAGAATTATTGAGATATTTTCAATGCATCCAACTTCTTCAACAGGGACTGCATAGACCATGAAGAAAACAAGAATATCATTGTCGAATTGACGAGGCTGACACAAAGCAAGTTGGAAGAAGATGACAGCCAGGTAAGTTTTGAATTTTTCTCTTTGAACACCTTGCTAGAGCCACATGATTCTAGAGAGTCTTCCTTTAGGAAAATTCCATTAAATTCGAACAAAATAGGATTAAAATGAGGTATGCTAAAATATTCAGCAGAGCTGTGCTTCTGAATCTCCACTTTCTTAGGCCTGCAAGACTTACCTGTGTCTTCCTAATGTTACCTTGAGCTATGTAATTTAACTGAAAGTTCATTGCTTTAATGACCAGGAGCTAAAGAAAGGAACCCAGGTTCATACAAAGCTGCGGTACTAACTTGCAAGGTCCTCGGTTTCATTTAGGTGCCTAGTAGGTACATGTGGAAAACCTGGAGCGGGCTCTGTGAAGAGCAGTATGTGGGTAGAGAGTGGCCCAAGGCAAAGCGGTGAAGAAATACAGGGAACACATGGAAGGCTTAAATGTATTTCGCTCTCTCCATGTGTGCTAAAGGCATCCGTGTCCTATCTGTCTGGAGTACCTTATAGAAAAGAATTCAAAATTAATTAGGAAAAATGAGTATGATTGTTTAAATTGATGCTTGTATTACTGGTGGAATTAAGTCTTAATTACAAGGCATGTTCATGTGTATGACAAACCATCACTAGTTAAAGTAAATGATGCCATTGCTAAGGCAATAATATCTTTTATGTTATTTCAAACTGCGGATTATCCTGTGTAGAATAATTTTCCTGACATTTCTGAGGGACTTCTGTAAGGTTTAGGCATCTTGGACAGAAGCATTTCCCTTCCTGAATACTTTTTTGTAAGACAGACCAAAGAACCTGTTCTTTTGATAGGTTAAAAAAACAATTACTGTCTTTAAAAACAATTCTTCCCCCTGGGAGCCAGAAGATTTCCTTTTCATAAGGGTTTTTTGGGTTTTTGTTTTGTTTTGTTGTTAACATAGTGCTATTTATAAAAATTCTTGAAGTGAATCACTGAATTATGAGCTTTGAAATTCTTTGCAAATAGCTGCAATGAAACTTGCTTAAAGTGTAAACGAGCAGCAATTTAAATATTAACTATCAGTTGATATTTCACTATGCTTCCCACATACTCATTTATAAAACACTCAAGCTGCAAGCTTTGTATAAATAGCATTTATTTACTGCCATGGTATAACTGAAAGTTTGATGTTTGAGGAAGGTTAACACTGGTAAGTAGGAACTAGTAAAGAGTGTTACTTGCTGTGTCATAGCTTTGCTGTGTAATCTTGAGAGATGACTTGAATTAATGGTGTGCCATTTCCTCTAACTTGAATTGTTATAATCACTATCTAACAAGGATATTGTAAAACTGGTAATTATTTTAGTATATAACAAAATGGTATTGGTGTGCTTAGACATAACTAATGTCTAACATGCAAGAACATCAGTTTACAAAATGTCCTTCAGCTTCTGGGAATTTGAAACCATCAGGTTCAGTAGTGGGTGAATTAAAGATGATAGATTAATATATTAATTTAATTGCCTTGAGTGAAGGAAAAAAGTCAGCACAGAAAGGCCATTACTTGTCTGGAACACTGTCTTGCAATGGTTTTGCTTTCTATCAGTACCAAACCAGGAGCTCAAATTGGTCAATTTGCAAGAACTAGACCATTGCATTACTTGTGGTTGGTTACACTTTCTCTTTCTCTCTTGCACTAACTCCATTATGCCTCTCTAGGTACTTTTCTTTTTTTTTCTTCTTTGTAGTGTGCAAAAAAATAGTGATTTGGCTGATAGTAGATTATCACAAGAAGTCTTGGCATGAGTACAAACTGTTCTGGGACTATGGAGTATTGGCTAATAGTATAATTGAAATCATAGTCACAGAAAGATGTCTGACGCATCCCACATGAGCCAAGCGTTTAAAATACGTCCTATACGCATGTGAAATCCAGGTTCATCATGCATGAAGCTGCAAATTTGTTTAGATGAAAAATATAAGATGTGTTTTAGATGCCACATATCTGTATGTATAGACATTTCAGTATTAACCACTACATGCTTCTGTGAGCAAGAGTATAAATAACAATTGACCTTGTTTATCATTTGCAATTAATCATGCCACATGACCTTGGGCTGAGGAGACCCTGAGAGTCAGACCCTCTGCTGCTGTTGCAACAGGCCTTTCCTTGTCTCTCTGACTTTTTATGAAGCGAAAGGCTCTCAAAGGAGCATAGCCGTGCATTTTACTTATTTCTCCTTCTTAAACTTCTGAATGATGATTAAAATATCTTATTAGTGAAAATCTTGCTGCTCTGTTTTTAGTACCATAATATTTCATTGCCCTTGCCAGATGTGAACACAGATGATTACCTTGCTGTAGGATAGATGACTCCATTCCCATTGTTTAAATCTTGCCTTGAATCCTCAGTTGTTCCCCTGTCAGCTTGATGAGGACTCTTCTCAGGGCCAATGACAAGCAGGAAGAGCTTCACAGTCATCATGAAACATATGAGGTTTGGTCTCTGCTTGGGCTTAGATCGTGTGTCAGACAACTATAATCTTATTTACGGAGTTTCTCCTACTTTATTATGCTTTATTGGGAACCAAGCTGTAGTAATGCAGGTGGAGGAGGGCTTTTTTCCGTGATGCGGTGTTTGCCATGTGGAGTTCCGCCCATTTGTGTGTGCCCAGTCAGGCAGTCCCAGCCTATCCCCAGCAGACCACAAGGAGACTCGCACTGAACTGAATCTCTGTTTTTTGCCTTGGTTAATGGGTTTGTCTTAACAACTGCTGTCCATAAGGCATGATCTTTTGACTTACTGAAATAATTTGTATGATTTCCTTCAGTGCTTCCTACCTGCTGAAATCCTATCCAGAACTGTTGGTTCTTGCAGACATGCAGCCTGCCTGCCTGCCTTTACCTGACAAGAATAGTGACATCAGGTGGCAGTAGGGCCTCAGGGACAGAACAATACTCAATTCCTTCCTCACTTTTCCTTATTATTTTTTGAATTTAACATGGTGTGGGAATTACTACAGCCAGGGCAACCTAATGAATGTAAATAATCAATTTACCACTGGGTAGTTTACTGAAATAAAGGGCACAAAATTATAGATAATTGGCCCAAACTAGCCCAAAATCAATCGGGAGATCCAGTATCCTACCACTGCGCTTTGTCTCATGGTGTCATTATTCATTTTTTGTCTCATTAGTCCATGATAACTGGAAACCCAAAATGTTAAGTAATGGTTGAGATTTTGCTATTAATGTGGCAAGATACTAGGACACTATATCAGAGACTAGCAATCCCTTTTGTTTTGCAACATAAAACATTATACATGCAAAGAGGTACACAAGCAGTTTACTGTATGCTGTGAGCTGCCACATTCATTTTAGGGAGCTTAATCTCACAAAGGAAAGCATATGTGGAATTGGGTCACAGCGCTTCACATATTGAAACTTGTGTAAGATACAAAGTGATCGGTCTCCATAAGATCTTTGTAAAGTAAATAAGGTTTATTATTTATAGGAGTAAACAGGTTAGCGTTTATCTTTTCAAAGCATGGCAGTAGCATAAAATATGTTTTAACTTCTATTGTTTTCAATTATTTGCATTTTAAAAGCTCTACTTTAAGTTGCTATACCTTCTTAGAATTTCATGGTTTATGTAATGCAAGATACTTGCAATGTACTAAAATTACAGTTCTCAAAGCTAGTGAAGAAGAAAAGAGCATGGCACAACATGGAAATTCAGTGTTATATCTGCAGACGTGTATAGATTGTAATATGCAATTATTGAACCCTTTAAGTTAATCTTAATGGAGATAGCAAGATCACAAAGGCTACCTAGCAAAGTGGATGCCTACCTCGCATCATCAGGAAATGGTAGCACAAGAATGAGACAGCAAAGTCAGTAAAATCTGTCTTCATTCATAGCCTGCTTCAACTTCAGTTGCATGTAATGGAAGCCTGTTTACTGCAATGGCATTTGAAAATGACCCTTAGCAGAAACTGAAGTCAGGTTTAATGAGAGTAACTGTTTGGAGTATGTGCAGCAGTGCATGATGTGTGTTATTTTCATTCCTGTCACTACAAGAAGCAAATCTCCTTTCTCTTCTCTCACAAGCAATTCCTACTCATCCTCTCATACAGTTCAGGCTTTTTGTATTATGACAATTACTACTTCAGTTTTCTTCTTAAACTGGATCCTGGTTTGGTATATATCACTGATGCTCTGTTGAGCTCAAAACATTTTTTCACTGATCTATGCCAGCAAAAGTTATGGCTCTCCCACATATTTTGCAATGTTTGAGGCTATTCCACTGTATTATTTATCGAGATAATCCTTGCATGGATTGAGAGCAGCTTTTTGTGCTAGGCCCAGAGCTTCATCTGCTAGTAACCATTCAGGTTATCCTGTGGTCTTTCGGACAAAGTCAGTCTCGGAGAGGGATGCAGTGCTGGGAGAGGAACTTCTTCTGCATGTCTGCAGCAGCTCCTGGGATGATCAATGTGAAATGCATATTGCTCTTTGAGCTTTGCTCAATTTGAGATCTTATGGTTTAGAAGAACTGCCTCTGAATTTTTTCTGGGCTTAGGAGTTTGGTTTTTTTATGCTTTGTGTTGACCAAAGTTCTGCTGACAGAAAATGTAGCCAAGAGCTTTGGTCCCCACTCAGCATTCGTCGCACGTTGTCTAAAGGACCATCACAATTACCCTCAGAGAATTTTGCTTAACTAAACATCTGCCTTTATTGAGATTTTAGAGAGTGGTGTCTTTAGAATGTTCTTTTTTTTTTTTTTCTTTTGTCAAAATGCATAATACTGTTAAATACTTCCAAACCCATCTCAGTGGTACTGCAGCATTTATGGGTCACACAGATACATTGAGCATCTTCCTTTACTTGCCAAGAGTAACAGTGACACCCTGTGGCCAATTCAATAGAGGACTTGCACCCAATTTCCATTATTGTTTTCTTTCAAATTCGCCTCTGAATTTCTTACACCATGGGGCATATCACAGGAGGAATCCCTCCCCTATACATAGGAGGGCTTCATCGATTTGTCATGTGTCTCTCATTAGACGTTTCCATTATTGGAATACGTGTCTAATGAGCACTTTAATTCTAAGATACAGAGAACACTCTCTGACCCTGATGGCTGAATACTTGAGAAGGTAGAGCAGGAAACGTAGAAATTGAGAAAAGAAGAAAAGATTACATTTCAGTTTAAATTGATGTTACAGGAGTATACTGCTGTTCATTATCTTTCAGACCATTTTTCTCTAACATGGAAACTGTCCACTGAACTATATCAGTATGTAATAACAAAATATCCACAATATAAAACTGTACTACATAAACAACTAGATGTTAAAGTTAGGATCATTGTCTTGGTTTTGGCTGAGATAGAGTTAAATTTTTTGCTAGTGCTGTGTCTTAGATTCAGTATGAGAAGAATGTTGATAACACACTGAGGTTTTTAGTTGTTGCTAAGTCCCCTACTGGTCAAGGACTTTCAGCTTCCATGCTCTGCCACGTGCACAAGAGGCTGGGAGGGAGCATAGCCGGGACAGCTGGCCAACAGGGTATTCCATACCATGTGATGTAATGCTCAGTAGGCGTGTCCAGGAAGTAGCGATAGCTGTTTTTTGCTCATTGCTCGGCAGGTGGTGAGCAATTGCATTGTGCATCACTCATTTTGTATAGTCTATCATCCTTATTATTATTATTATCCCTTCCTTTTCTGTTCTATTAAACTGTCTTTATCTCAACCCATGAGTTTTCTCACTCTTACCCTTCCGATTCTCTCCCTGTCCCACTGTGGGGGCGGAGTGAGCAAGTGGCTGCGTGGTGTTTGGCTGCCTGCTGGATTAAACCACGACAATCATCCTTTTAACAACTTTCTTGCATCATTACTTTGGTTTGCTTAATGAGTCTAAATAACACAATTGCTCTCTAACTGCTGACATAATTCTGTTTCCAGTTAAGTCTTTCACTGCACAGTATTACAGTTCTACTGTGTTATCACATGCTAATGTAAAAGGCATGTACCCCAGTTAAAAAATTTTTAATGAGTTTATCCTTTGATACTTGCTATGTCGTTCAGGCATAACTGACTGAATACTATGGTCTGCACACTGCAAGTGGTTTAAGCCTCGTGCATGCTAAATAGTTGACAGAAGAAAGATTTTAAAACTTCATGAAAGGAAGTGGTCTGCTTTTGCGTGGTTTTGGGTTTTGTTTTGGGGTTTTTTGGGTTTTTTTAGGCATGTAGGAAGGAGAAAAAAGTTTAAGAAATATTGGGCAAAGATTGCTGTGAAATTTCATCTGAATCTTCTGTAAAACACAGATTGCCTTAAAAAATTAATGGACGTGCAGGGAAGAATGTAATAAATTAGGTTTTGTGTCCTCTGTGCTTGAAATTTAAGCCCATTATGTCTTGCCCTATGAAGAGTCCATTTAAGTTAGGTGTTTGGGTGGCGGGGCAGTGTTCTTCAAGCATTGGGATAGACTGCATTAGTCAATGGTTTATTCTTGAAAGATTTTTGTAAGCAGGTTAGGCAAGTGTCTGTGACAAATATTTTAGGTAGAATTGGCCCTATCTTGAAGCAGAGAGATGGAGCAGATCACTTCTCAAGGCTCCTCCCAATCCTTTCTTCAGTGAGTTTATGGTTATGTCAGTGTACTTTGTGTTTTAAATAGTATTTTGTGCATATTCAGTATTATATTTTCCCAAATACACTAAGTCTCTTCTGTTTGCTTGAGTGTCATCCAGAAAAACACTGCCTCTTCTCACTGCCTTTTTCCATTTGCGCACTCTGATAGACCTGTGTTTGGTGCCGTACAGATAGTAACTCATAGCATGAGTACTTGTGTTGAACAAAGAAAGCATATTACTTCCACCATCAAAAACACTCTGTATCCCTGAAAGGAATGCTACTGGAGGCCAGCATGGAAAGGAAAAATAAAGGGGCAGCTCCACTTTCAAGCACAGCTATTTCCTTCTATTTGGTTTTACAGGATCTCTGCAGGTCATTTTTCAGAATCAGTTTCTGCTTTGCAAAATCAAGCTTTCATAGACCATAGTGTCTGTAATACCATCCTCCGGGCTTCATAGTTATTCCCCTGGGGGCATGCTGTTTCTGAGGAGAGGATTTTGCCATACAACTTTAAGATGATTGAAAGATACAGGGACTCTAATTCTCCTTCGAAGAACTCAGCTGTTACTTATCAGATAGGAGCACTCCCTGACAGACTATGCAGACAAGATACTGTTTATCTATTTTGTGCAGAAAACTTTAAAAGTAACTGAAGGGAAAACAAACGAAAATAATTTATTTTTCTAATTGTTTGAGCAGAGTAAAATGCAGCAGGCAAGTAGGGAGCATGAATTGTGACAAATCAATTAATGAGCCCATCCTTGTGGTTTCTGTGTTTTGTATCAAATATATTATTGTTTCTAACTTCCAGCTCTTTCTAAAAATCTTCAACCCTGTTCTGTGCTTCATCAGCAGGTAGCTACTCTTTCTTGCCTTTGCCCATGCAGCTACCGTTCCGTCGCTCCACTCTTCTGACTTACTCTTTTTCTCTGTTACTTCTCTACATTTTTCAATCTTTCTTCATATTACTTTTTTCCATTCTGGCTTTTCCTCAATTTTTCTGCAGAACCCTCTTGGTCTGGAATATGTGACTTCCTTTCAAACTGACTAGTTAGAGCACTCTGTGAAAAGGATGGACGATGGTAAGGGTACACTTGTGTGTGTCTGTGCGTACATCTAGGCCTAGCTCACCATTTCTGTCTGTCTATTCCTAGTATATGAGTCCCTGTAACCTATGCCTCCCTCCACATAGCACTTTATATAGTTTGAAGGCACTGCTTGACAGTAGGTTGCATTTCAATATTGTTTTATTTGGGCTTTTAGTTATTTGCTCTAGCTTAGATTTGGGAAAAAATATTTTCAAAACAGCAAAAGTAAAATTGGATAGGGTTTTATGTGTTGTTTTATATCTGGATGAATCACACAGGATTTTTACAAGAGAAACATTTTATTAAAATCCTATATAAATTGTTTCTCTGATTCCTTGTATGCTCTTCATATCATACAGATTCTCTCAGGTACAGATTTCCAATTACAGAAGAAAAAAATTGTTGGGTTTTTGTTCCATCTCTTTTTACTTCTTTCTTTGTTCTTTTTTTTTTTTTTATAAAACATCAGTGATAGCTTTTGCACTGCACATGGCTAAATATTTAAGAACAGCTAAGAATACAGACATGAAGAAAGAATGAATTTTTAAGACAATTCTTAACAAATATCTGCAAGCATTTCATTGTCTCCCTTTAGTGAACTGGGCTTTCCCCTTAGCTGCCATGGTAAATATATTTCACAGCACATGGATGATACAAAACAGGAGTAACAGAGGCAGTTTTGTTATCAGAGAGCATTGGAAGCCAGAGTTGAAAAACTTCATGTTTCTTTGATACATTAAATTACTTTCAACTATATAGGAAGTGAATATAGACTTAGGTGCTAATCCTGTAAAGATGTATGCATTTTCTTGATATTTACATACTACACCGCCCTACTGAAGGTAATGAGTTTAATTTTTTGGAGCAATTTTTTTAATTTTTTTTTTAAGTGTGGTGACTCTGTGGGCCAAACCTTCTTTCATGGAAGTGATGAGAAGTTGGCCACTGATTTTTTTCAAATAGGAGTATGGTTTTGCAATACTGGCCGAAGGAGAGGTCCATTAAAGACAGTGCAGAGACATCCTATTAATTTATTTACGTTAACAGTAATGCTTGTGTAAATTAATAGTATTTTTATATATGAATTACTGCTAATAGTATAAATTGATAGGATACTGGATGAAGTCTTTTGTTCTTCATGAGTGCTCAATCCTGCATGACTTACAAACATGAGGAGCAAGATCAAGCTATGAATGAAGATATAAAATCAACATATTAATCTAGACAGGAAAAAAAAATGCTGTATGGGTGCTGATTTTTCATTGTTCTGTTCTGGGAATGGAAATAAGCACCATTA
Source organism: Fulmarus glacialis (assembly GCF_000690835.1). Lineage (NCBI taxonomy): Eukaryota > Metazoa > Chordata > Aves > Procellariiformes > Procellariidae > Fulmarus > Fulmarus glacialis. The sequence goes on from NW_009200210.1 coordinate 16,001, forward strand.
TTATTTGGAAATACTGTGAATGCAATTAGCAATTTGAGTCTACTAAATTGTTGAAGTCTACTTAGATTTTGAAGAATCAGTTGTTTTACTTCAATAAAAATTTCTAAGCAGATCATAAACTGCATTTTATTTTACATTACATTCTCCAGACTATTTTAGATTATCACTTTCTCTTTTGTTTTCAAACCTTTCAAAGTTTTTACCAATATAATGAAACAAGTCACAGGAACACATGCCCAGTTATAAAATACTCTATATACATCTTTTACCTTGTCTCAACTCCACTTGGTTATTAATTTAAAAAGGTCACAATACTTAAGACCACGTGAGTTAAGTTTCTTATGTTGTTCATGAATCATCTTAGTCTACAACTACATTATATTATAACACTACTTAGTTTACACACACACACACAGAGGATATTTGCAAAACTAAACGAAGATTTTCTGATGGTATCTAGGTTTTGAAAGTTCGTCTGTGTAGTGCCAATTCTGTCTCCCCAGGAAGTCAATAGTAGAGAAAGTCACTGTAAAAATGTCCATTGACTTCAATTAAATAATTTGTATCAAGGTGGAGAACCTTGCCCAAATGATATTAAACAAATTATATCAACTTGTTATGTTGTGGGGTTTGGGTTTTTTTTTTTTTAAAAAAAAGGGTGTGTGCGTGCAGGTGCTTATATATATGTATGAGCATACACCTGACTGACCAAGCTCATGAAACTGGGGAGCGCTGAAATGCCTTTAGCAAATTAGGTGCCAGTTTCACCAATATATTACTCCAGTCTTACACTGTGGTTAATCTCCTGAGAGCAACTAGAGTAGTGCAGTGGCAAATCAGCACCTCAGCCCATAAAAGCTTGTTGTCAGTTGATCTATGAAGAGCTTGCATTTACCGCTTCAAGTAAACGTACGGACCTGTGCAACAGCAGCATGTCATTTGGTACATGCATTTAATTTGGATTACAGACTGGAACAAGATTACAGTCTGCCTATTTAGCCAGGTAAACATTAATCTCTCAGACAAAATCTTGCAGTCATGGTCCAGCCTCTCCCCATGTTGGAACCTCCTGCTTCATTTGGTGGATCTGCTTCTGTAGTTCGTCTCTGTCCAGCTTCATTTTCGCTTCTAGAACTTGCCGTAGAGACCCAATGCTCTCATAGATAGCTGCAAATCCTAATTGCAGGTGAGAATTAAATTAGTTCATAATCAAAAGCAAGAGTATTGCATAATTACTATAAGAATGCGCTTCCTACTATAACGCTCTGCTTTACATTAGGAAGATAGTAAAAGTTCTGAAGAAAAATAGGACTGTAATTGTGTGCTGATAGCAAAAATGCCCCCGATCACATCCAAGCTATACCTGTGTATGCTCTGGGGAGAGCGCTTCTAAGCTAATAAGATGTTGCCTCTCGTTGCTGTGAATTTCACACTTAGTGAAAATCCTTCTTAATGCCACAGGCGCAGCCATTATATCTGGCCCAAAAGTCTTTAAACTACTTCGATACAAGCAAAGGCATTTTGCGTATTATTATAGGTTGATCATTGTTACCACAATTCAGAATAAAAAACTTGGTAACTATGGTCCTACCAGCATTAACTTCAGCTTTCATTTCTTTTATATCTTCATTAATCTCATTTTGAAGTTTGCCAATCCGAATATTTATCTTTTCTTCAGTCTGTTTTGCTTCATGTGCTTCCATGGTTACCTTCTGTATTTCTTCTATTTTGTCAATTTTCTCTGCCATTTGGTTGAATTTCATCTCTATAGCTCTTTCACTCATTTCCTGGAGCCGGGAAAAAGAATTTTAATGATTTTCTTTGCATATGAAATTACAGTGGTCTTTCCCAAATATGCAATAGATATTGATTAATCATCTTTTATGTGGAATTCAAAGGTGTAAGGGATTATAGTTTTTTATAAAATGGTTTAAACTGACTTGATTACTGTAGGCTAAAATACTGATCTATTTAGATGTGGTCAGATTTATTTGAAGACTCTCAGGCTGTGGGGTGTTATACTTGACATCAATAAAGAGAGTTATACAAATATTGAGGAGGTCTGAAAATCTCACTCAAATAATATCTCAATTACATCATCTTAGTTACTAATAATGCTTTTGAATACTTTCTAAGAAGTATTATTAGGACATTTTAATGAAACTTACAGTGTTTTCCTTAAAAGTCAATGAGAGTTGGTCAATTTTTTGCACAAGCTCTTTTTCAATCCTTTCATGTTCCTGTTCCAACCAGCTACGTGCAGACAAAATCTGGCTGCTGAGTTCCTCAATAGCATTTTTTAATCTAAGAGCATAATAGAAATTAGCAGATACAGAAGAGCAGAACTTGTGGTCATTCAGCAGTGACTTTTTTATGATCATGTTAATAAAAAATTCATGAGAATTTAATACATTCTTGACACCATATTAAGGTGAATCTTTGAACTTTAAGGCTACTAAACTGCATAAGGTAACATTGTTTTAGAAAATAAAGATGAAAGAGCACAATAAAATAGCAGTTATTTGTATGAAACAAATCACAACATTTTGAGGCATAGTAGGTACAAATTCTTTGCAGCATTGAAAACAGAATATGGTCATCCATTCAGATTATAATCTTTGTGTCCATAGGTCTTAAATCTGAACAAAGATTTAGTAACCACTTACTTTAGTGGCAATGCCGGTTCATATAGCCCCACTTACGTTGCCTATACCCACCTCAAGTTTACACCAACTGATTGTGCCAGTGAAACTGTTTCTTTAGACAGTCTTTTTTTCCAGTGAATATTTGAAATCTGGATCTATTCTTTCACCTGGTTTGCAAACAGTTTTACTGACATAACTGATGGGATTGCATGAGGGTGGCAATAAGGAGTAAGCATGTGAATGGCTTAAGCCAGGACTGCCACTGAGTGAAATGCCTGGAGAGGAGTTAATATCTGAATTGAATATATCCCTATATAATGTCTAGTAGTAGCACAGTAGCTTATCATTAATGATTTAGGTATTTGAGTTACATATTCATATTTGAAGGCAATTTAAAGCAATGACACTTTGTGAATGCTGTGCCTTGCTTCCTGGTTGCTTGAGTTGAACTTTTTGCCCTGCTGTCAACTGCCATCTCCAACATTCGTTGCTTCCTAGAATTCTTGTAGAAAGGTGCCAGGCCACTCTTAGAGAAGTCCTTAGTTGTGTTCTTTATTCAAGCAGAACTTGAAGGACTTAACTAGGGACTTAATGGACTTTTCAAAATTGCCTAACCACATTAGGGGCAGAATAATTGTTGAAAGTGAGTCCCACTTGACAGACCATTGTGCTTTTGTAATATCTGTTGAGCACACATACGTATTTAAACAGGTTCATGCTTTTGTAGACCTGAAGATTACAACAGTCAAACTTGGAAAATTGAGGCCCTGTCTTCTAAGGCGCGTGGCAGCAGCAAGGTTTCCCGGGAACTCACTTCATATCCAGAAGGTGGAGCTGTTGGTTGCTCTCTTTGTAGGCAATCTTCAGCTTTGCTTCTTGTTGCATTATTGATTGCTCTACTCTGCTCAGAAGATGAGAAATCTGAAACAAAATTCAGAACTTACTTTTTTTCAACAGCATTTCATGGCAGTCTCATTTGGGACATTTTCATGCAGTAGAGGAGATCTTAAAGAAGGGCCATTTTTGCTGACACTTCAAAAATTACTGAATTTGCACATTTTACTTTATCATGAAAAATATACTGTCTCGCGAGATGAAGTATCAACATTGTGTAATTTTTCAGCCATAAATAACTTGAACAGTCTTGCCTTGAAAGCGTCTGCCTGCTCCGCCCCCCCCTTGAGACAACTGAATTTACATGATCCGTACGTCTCCGTGTTGTTGCATAAGCAGGGTAAATGAATGGCAAAGCACTCCACCAATACTGAGTGATATTCTTCATCGCTTCATGTATAATAGCAGTGATAAAAGTGCTGGATTTAACTGGGGATAGGTTATTACTAACAGAAAATATTTCTCACCACAAAACAATCATCCCAGTTTTACAAAACGTACTGTTCTGTTTTGCAAGATTCATGACAGTATGCTCCTAGCATGCTGGCATGCTAATATACTATATTGAGTCTTCTGAGAAAGGTAAGGTGGATTTTAACCATTTACCTACCGCAAAACGAAGATGTAAAATACTTTTGTTGCCCAAGAAAATGGGAAGGCCTTGAGATGGAGGTATGAAGAATCCTTTTCCTTAATGTCATAAGTCTCTGCTTGTATCTAGTGCTCACTTCCATTCTCATACCCAATGGAAGAGAAACCTGATGGACAGATTAATGGATTCACAGAACCCCAAACCAGTTTTGTTTTGCAGACCTTCAAAAATTGTGTTCAAATACATATAAAATCATCCTGGGAAGGCCAAAACATACAGGGAGAGACACTGATGCTTGCATTGTTGTAGGGGTTTTGTACAGCATCCATGTCATGTTCACATTCCAGCCTCAAGAAGCCATTCAGGCCAGTAATCACTGACCTTTGTTCATTCCTGGAGTCCTTTTAGGTGCCTTTAAATACTAGCCCCTTCTGCACAGCATGCTAAAGGCAGCAAATTAAGGACCCTTTTTCAGTTAGACCAGTACAGTAATGCAGCTAGGTACCAGTATTCAATCTAATAAGGACTGTGAGCAGATACACCTCTCCATTTGTAAATCTGTGACCTCCCAGGATAATAATTAACAATAATGGAGTCTGTGTGAATTAGAATATAACTCTTACCCATACATGGATGGATCACTTTGGTCCAAATACCATACCTGTATTTCTGCCTCTTTGATTTTAGATTCTAAGATCAGCTTGGAGGTGTGTTGGTCTTTGCTTAGGCTCTGAAGTCTTTCATATGTAATTTTATGCTCTGCAGACAGTCTGGCTAACCCAGCATCACACCTGTTTGAATAAATAAACACCAACGCAACAGCTGAATGGAATATAAGGCCCAGGCTTTTTAAATTATCCATTTTAGACTGGGCATTTCTATGAAATTGCTGGCTGTCTAGCAAAACAGTGTCTTGTGAGACTGTAAGAGTGGTGATGTATCTCATAGTATTCAGCAAACTGCTCCCAAATGGGACTAGAAGTCAAATAGTCTGACACATACATTCGTGTTTTCTTGGCTCTGACATAATGTGTAGACTGTGTTGTTATCAGTCAGGGAAATCACATTAGAAATGCGAAGATGCAGAATTTCAATACCTCGTATTTTTGTCATACTCCAAAAGACATCTGTTAAGGTGTGTATGATTTCGCCTACATGATTAGAAGCCTAAGTAATTGAGGACCATCTTTTCATTATTGCAGCTGTGTTCCTCTGACTTTTACATTCTTATTTTTATTTGTGAAACAGAGGTATACAATTACTATGTGTAGTAAACAACATGGGGCAAATTTTACAGTTATTAGTCTTTAGTTAGGTAAAACTGTCATTGAAAGCAATGGCGGTTTTGTCTCACAAGAGACTGTGAAATGCAGTCCTGGAACATAACAAGTATTGTTCCTGGAACATTTCTTGATGCTGTAACATTTTCAGGATATATGTGCATTTTCTGCCACATTTTAAAAATACTTTGGTCAGGTGGTTTTCATCTACAGTAATACAATAAGGACATTAACTGAGCTGTAAAAATAAGTACTGTAATTTCAGGAGTAAGATCTCTGTGAAGAATGAGTCTTTTTTTTTTTTTTTTTGCTAAGGGAAATATGTAATCAGCAGCGTTACCAATTTGATCTATGAAACTGACGGAGAACAAACAGCAGTTACAATTTGAGGGAGAAAAAGGCAGTAAAATGGAACAAGCAAAGGCATGTTAAGTCATTACTTAAATCAATGAGACATTTTAACCTCTTTTTAGTCACATTTCAGTTTGAAGGCTTTCATTTCAACATGCATTTTCATCACCTGGGTTACAGTAACTACCATTATCATTAAACATGAAGGGAAAGTAACAACTAAAATGACAAACAGAACATCTCTTAGTATTATGGTACAATTTCAATATGAAAATAATCAGTAATGCAAAATAAGACACAGAAACTATAAAATTTGTGGAAATTAATTTATAGTTTAGCAGTTCAGTATCGTGAGACCAATTAGTAATATCTGTAGGAAGACCAGCTATGGTTTACATAGCAGTGAGCCATACTTGTAGGTCTTACAATCAGGCAGTTTCTTTAGAACGATGAGAGAAGCCAAATCTCTCCATATTGTTGTGATTAATCAGAGAAAATCAGAGGAGTGAAATAATCTTGCATCTAGTCACCAAAAGCCTATGGGCTCAAAACGATGGTTAGTTTTTGTTTCTCTGAGGCATGACAGAAAATGTAAAAGCAACAGCTTTGAAACTACTGTAGCAAATGTAAACAGTAGGCATCTGTAATTGTTTTTAAGGCAAATTAGTGTTTTGGGTATAATCACAGTGCGTCTCTTCTTTGTAGAACTCAGTTACGTGATGAAAGAGGTCATATAGTTGCACGGTTACCAAAACACTAAAATTCTGGCTATGTTAACTTAGTGTCAGCCTGGTATGTATTAATCAGATTATTTTGGTTTTCTACAGGGATACTGTAATTGACACCCTTTTAAACAAAGTTGGAATAAAGTTTAAATTCCATTGTCTGTAGTTATGGAATGTTTATCCTGCTATGGTGGTTTTTTATTTTAAACAATATTCCATATATTGAAGTGGTCAAAGAGAATTAATTCTCTTTGCTATATATATTGTACACACCCACAAACACCTGATTAGTTTTGACCTGGAAGAAAACATTAGTGTGCTGCAGACAAAAAATGAGATTCTGATATTAGTTATGTGAGTATACATTTTGAGTTAAAAACTTACAAAAATTAAATAACTTTAGTTCATGCTTCCACTATCTTTCAAATGGGGGGGAGGCAATAATAAGATGAAAATATGGAAAACCATGGGCTTTCTAACACTTTTGATTCGGGTTTCTACTTCACGATGGGTCAGAAGAAAATCAGTAATCTAAACAAAAGGGCACATGATAGTTTGGAATTTTTCCCTCTTTAAAAAAAGAGGAGGGGGGGAAAAAAAAAGGCACGCTACACTCCCCACTGAATTTCCCATACCTCGGAAAGTTCTGCTCTGATACTTCTTTATGGATTCATGTTAAAATGACAATAGAATTCTTCTTAGAAATAGAACTAAATGTTTCTGAACACTGGATTTCAGTTCCTGGGTAATTTAATCAGACTGTCTATATAAATGAAGCCAGTGGACCATAGATATGAAGACAGAAGTCGAAAACAACTTTTGAGGTTTGGTCATCTTAAAAGTACAAGGAAAGAAATAAGACATAGATTAAGATTTCCAGGAAGAATACTAGTTTAAAAATACAAGAGCTGTAAATAAAACCATTTTGTATGAAGAAATGCACAATAAATAATTCTCTGTCTTCACGTTTGAAATGCTGAAGCTGGCCATGCAGACAGCCCAGTGCAGTTTTTCATGTGCAGTTGCACACATGCACTGTTGAAACGTGGGCCAAAGGTGCACTAGAATGTGTTTGTTTTACTGCTGTTTGATCTTGGAGGACATTTTCTGAATGTTCTGATTGCCAAGCTGTGTACTTATGTGAAATTAGTAAATTAAGAATAAATGGAGAGATTTCATAATGCCAAGTATTATTCTCAGTTTCAGAACACAGTAGAATTCTAGAAACCAGTAATGTTTAATATAAATATGTTTGAAATTATCAAACAACTGCCTCCCAAGTTGTAGTAAGCAAAAGCAGTAGTTATTTTTCTGGCACACTGGAGAGTATTTTTGTTGTCTTCGATCTCTAAGAAATCAAAACCACAATGGTTGCTCTATTCAGTATCACCAGCGACTAGATAAAGCTGAGAACTACACCAGTACTCTGCAACAGGATGCTATATAAATATGCTATAATGGTACATACAGATTTTTAATGTTCCTGTTTTATTATAACAGGAGATGTTTCAATTAAAATACCAGTGTGTCAGTGAAAAACAAGTAGCTCATGAACAAGTAGTGAAAAGCCAGTTGATACATCCGGGGATCTACTGGGCAAGAACAGCAGAGCTGGTAGATTCTGAACAGCCTGGGTCAGGCAGCCCAGATCAGTCCTCGTCGTGTGCATCTCTTGCACAGCAAGTAGCCAAAATGCAGCAGATTTACTGTACTTATGAAGTTCATAAATGCAGTGCATCCCAGATGCATCAGACTCATTTTCTGTGCAGTGTAGGAAAATCTGCCACATGTAATGAGTCCAGGGTGTTTGAAATGAATCAGATCTATAATGTATATAAAAAATCATCTATATATGCAAAGTAGGCCCAATTTGAACATGCATAGTTGCCATTTCTCTGGATGTTTCAGCTATCAGGAAGCTTCTAGAGACAGCTACTGCTATGGTTCTGACCAGGCTGCTGTTATTTAAACTTTCCAGACAAATGATCATAGTCTGTAAGTTGTTCTGTAAATAAATGATAAGGCACTACTCATGAGTTTTATGATCTAATATCACTAGAAATAGAATTGGTAAATCTGTGTTATATAAAATTGCGAACATCAGGGACAGGAGGCTGGAGTAATGGATCTATCGGCATCTGTCTAATTTTCTGCTGAATGTGACACTGAATTTAATAGAGGTAATATTTTTCTTAAAGTTGATAACAATGCTGATCCTTAGGAAAATGTGCAGCATCATTCATGGTGAACACTGTAATGATGATTTACAAATTCATCAATAAATTATGCTTAATGAGAAATGGCCCAGAGACATGAGCTGTAGTATGTATTCAGTCTTCTCCTGCTAGGGATATTAGTTCACGCTGTGATGCAGGTGAGCTCAACCATGAGGTCTGTCCGAATCTCACTCGTCCAGAGCTGTGGGTAGCATGGTTTTGGAGCTGTGCTTCAGAACTGCATGTGCGTGTAGGTATCCCTGTTCTCACCATTAAAAGTAGCAACCCTCAAGAAATAATGAGACAGTTGTTCGATGATATATTGACATCTTACAGAACAGTTGGTGTTAGGAAATAAACACCACTCTCTCCAATATTGAAGTTGAATAGGATGTTTACTATGCGTGTAATTACTGGAACTGAAATTTGGCCAGAATCCTGAGATTGACACTAAAATTATTACAGGACCAAAAGGCTCAGACTTAAGTGATTTACTGTCACATGGCATATATAAACTGATTCACACTGGTTGTCCATCTGCACTCTTTTAGCCCAGAGCAAACATGATGTACTTGGAGTTGCATTAGCCTACTGTCATGACAGCCTGAGCCATACATAGTACCTTGACTGTGGCTGAGAGCTGAATGCACAGGAAGTCAGTAACCCACAGTGACTTGATCACGTTTCTAAGGTTTCACTCTCTGAACTCATCTGAAAGTTAGCGGGACTAGATGTAAAAATAAAATTATATTAGGTGAGTTCAGCTTATTATATAAGGAACATTGGCTAGAGTAATCAGAAAGTGTTTATCCCAGGGAGAGTTTTTGGTAAGTATCTGTATAGTGCCAACAGCATAACAAACTACCATCTTGACCATGATCTCCAGATATTACTATAATCATTATTCACAGGAACACTAATTTTCAAAGTAGAATATGTCTGTAAATAAGGCAAATAGCTTTCTCCCATGGAACACTGCTTTAACTTGATTTCTGATAAAGGGAAACTTATTTTCTTCCTCATTCAGGGAAAATTTTTGTGTAGAGAGCATAATGCTGAATAGAAGGTAACAGTTAAAAGACAATAAACTGATTCTCTTATGGTAATGAATACAAATATCCAACATTCATTGCACAGTCTGACATAAGGCAAATTGGTATAATCTCATACAATCATTAGATAAGTTGCAACCCAGGCACAGTTCAAGGGTGTTGCCCTAAGTAAATAAAGGAAGAAATCCTGGCACAGACTGTGCTGGTCCACCACCAATCCCCATACCAAGTACTCAGGACAGGCAAGGGGCCCCATTGTGAAGCTCATGCTGGCACGTGTTTATTTACTTGAGTTCTGTTATTGAAAGCAAAGGCACTATATTTTGCTTCACAAGGTGTCAGTAACTGTGTTGCTCCAAATATGGACCTCTCTCAGGGTGTGGACTTTTTATATAAAGAAGCAGGAAGATCTAAGCATGTAAATTTGTCAGGGATTTCTCACTGAGAGAGATATGTATGTGTATGTATATATCGTTCTCTCTCTATATATATTTCAATCAATTTTCTAATGTGACAAAATAAGCTTGTCTAGTTCATTCCTGTTTACTAAAGGATAGTGCATAACAAAAAAAAAAAACTAAAAATGAGTATGTAAAACCTCTCTAAAGTATTCTTTACGAAATGGGCTATGAAAGTTACAGTGGAACTGTAACGATCAAACGATCAAGTAATTCATGAGAAAACTTTAATTCAAGGAAAATCCCGTCCTGATTATTTTTGTAGGCTGTTGAAGGTTATCATTAAATCAGTTGAAGTACGAAAAAGAAAAATTATCTGTACAATATAGACAATAGGTCAAATTCAGGACAAGTATAATTCCACTGAAGTTATTAGCCAAGCTGCTTTAGGCCAGATTAGGTCCTTTTTCTATGGCTGTACATATCCTCTGTCTTTTGTGGTCAGCTTTACAGACACTTAAGCAAATGTTGTTGTACTGGGGTTTGTAAATGTGTTATTGATGGCACAACTTGAAGTCTCTGTAGTTGCACAATTGTAACCTGGAGTTTCAAGTAGCCTGTAAAACCTCTATTACTTTAAGTTTTCTGTTCCTTACATGTCAGATAGCCTATGTAGTGTTTAATATGGCTAACCAATAACGGAGTGCACAGATTTTTTACTTCTAAAATATATGCAAAAATGTGCAACTATTCTGTTCTTTACAAGTGTAGATTGTTCCATGCTGCCTTTATAATTGTGCTAATTAATTTGTTTCAAAGATATACCAGTCTAACCACAGTACTTTTTAAAGCTGAACTAAATCCAAATTCATAAGGAATTTAGGTAATTTATTAAAAACTAATTTCAGGAATTAAGGGTGATATTGTTACATTTAATATGTAATACTGGAATGCAAAGGATTATTATTCACTTTCTTGAAAACACTGAGCAAAATGATCCTGGGAATTTTGCCAAAGTTGAATTCAGCCCATTATCATTAACATTCATACTTCAAGATTAAAACAACATTAGCTAGTCCCCAAAATATACTTCCGTGTTGACTTTTACCTTGCAACTCTTCCCCGAAGATCTCCTAAACCAGAAAGCTGCCGCATTTCCAGACTCTTCAGGGTAGAATTTGTTCCATAGCTGAGATTGTCTCTGACACGTATCTGTTCCTGCAGCATCTACAAAGCATTCATATGCAAATATAAACTCAGTATGTCACACTTAATGTACACTTAAAATGTCACTCATTATTTTTGAGTATTTCAGTAACATCAGATACCATTTTATTATTGCTTTATTAAAAGCTTTGTCTTGTATCATACTAAACCAGATACCTTTAGGTCATTTATTATTTCTTATTCTTAGTGTCCAATCTGCACGTAAATACCATAATATATATAAAGTATAACTTGACAATGGAATAGAGACTTAAATATTTATCCTTTCGTTTTCCCCACCACACCCCTGTTGCTCATTGCAGCAGAGGTCAGATGTGAAGTCATGTATTTGCATATGATTAGGTCATAAAAATGAGCAGTTGGGTTTGGCTACTTGGTGTCGTCAGTAAGTTGGAAGTGAAAGTAAGTTTATTATAGAGCTAAGGCATTTCCTAGTGTTTATACAGCACAGCCTTTGGACTCAAGTTGAGCTGGGTATTAGTACCGCATTAATTCGTTTTTTCAAGGTTTTCCAGTGCAGCTTTTGAAAACAAGCTTATTAGTACCACAAAGGTTTCTGTGTTTATATGCTAATATCCTGTGCTATTTTCTTAGCCACTAAAAGAATTATGTAATTTGCAAACAGTTTTAAAAACAAATTTATACAAAAACTATATAAAAACAATTTATAAGCTTACAGGATCTTCAGACCTGGTCTGACCTTTACTTATCCTGTGGTAAACTTACTTATTAAATTAGAAGGAATAAGTAGCTGAGATGCATTAGTCCTGTGAAAAATTCTTAACATACCTCAATGTCCCGATTAAGCTGCCTCACTATTGCCGTTATGTTTCGGATATGTTCTTCCAAGAGTTGCCTAGCCAACCGGTCGCCCCCCCCTTTGTTCTGCATTCTGTGCAGAGTGGAAACAATGTCCTCCTTAATGCGAAAAGCGTGTTCCACAAGAGCCGCCGTTGTTTTCTCATGGCTTAGGATTCTGTCTTCCAGCTGATCCACCAGGCTTGCAGATGCCAATGGGACCGCTGTCAATGCCTGGCTATGCAGCGGTATGTTTCGAACCCGTCTAGTGAAGAAGAATATCCAGATATTGTTAAGTTCTCACACAAAACTCTGCAATGTCTTTCCACTGGAGACAGTGCGATACTATCTTAGTAGCAATACTGGGGAGAAGCACCAAAATACAGAGAGAGGGCCCACTGCTGCAAGTAAGTGGGTGCTGTGTTTGCTACTGCATGTCTCTTGTACAAAGGCAGGTCAGGCTCTTTTTCCTCCTCTTTAAGGAAGCTTACAAAAGCATGGGATCTTAAGAAGAGGACATTAGCATTATAAAAGCAGTTACAATTCAGAACTATAATTTGATTAAGAATCCGAATTCAACCCCCTTTTATTGAGTTTCAAAAGTAATGCTATTTGTCTCTACAGTTTTCAGGCTTAATCAAAGCAGTAACTGTAGAAGGTAGATACTGCAAATTAAATGGAAGCAGACTGAGGTTAAAAAGGAATAGCTTGTGTCCATTCCTTTTTTCAGTGTCTGTAGCTATCCTGTAATACCATACAGAAGCTTGTTCCCCCATGAACTGGACAGGAGCATATGTGGGTGTAGAAACTGAGGAGAGACCAAAATTATGACAAGCTTCTCATAGTCTTAGGAGTCAAATTTTCCCCCCAAATAGCTTACATTTGGGTACCTTGAATAATTGTCTAGATTTTTCCATGCATAGCTTCCATAGAAAGCAATGGAGCTCATGGGTGCTCAAACTAAAAAAAAATTAGGCTGCTAATGCATGCAATCTTTTCCTGCTGCTATATACTGGAAAGAATAAAGAAAAATTTCAGGAGCATAAGTGTTGTTTCCTGTTCATGAGCCAAATTATCAGTTTACTTTCACCATGATGGTATTGGTAGAGACGAACGAGGACTCCAACAAAGGTCACTTCTGGCTCTGAGTTTTCACACTTATTCCATGCTATTGGAGGACTGGCTAAAGTATAGTATTCTTGGACTTCTACTCAGTTACAGCTTAAGCTACGTAATTTCTTTGGGAAAGGGTTAAGTGAAAGCTGAGTAAGGAATTGTGATTTGGGCCATGATTTGAATGAGTCTACAGTATTTCACTTTGCTTTGCGTATTAATGCCAAAGTCCCAAGTCACAGCATTACTATATATAGGGAACTGAGAGAGACATAATACTCTGCAATATGAAGATTTTATTTTTTACATTCCAAACTGTACCTTTCAGAAGGGGCAAGAGTTGGGAAGATTGGGCTTCGCTGGGCCATTTTCTGGTCAATAATTTATGTCTGTTGAAAAAGTACACATTGAATTATTTAATTGTTTGTATCTGGCACTGAAATGACTTAATGCTTCTGCTTTAAGTGAACCTTTAAGTAAAGTTTAAGATTACGCTGACAGCTCTGATCTTGGAGTTCAGATATTGCTTATGGAATAAATGCAAATAAAAATCAATACAAAAGAATGAAAACTAAAAACTGCTAAAAAGCTTTTTATAGTGAAAACTATACTCTTGAAAAAGGCAAGGTTGACAGCCTTGAAACTGAAATCTGCTGTTGACCCACAGAACTGGTTTGGCAGGACAGAGACAAACAAACTTCTTTTCCCCAAGCTGTCTACTGGTCTCAGACATCATCAGTCAATGAATAAAAAAGTAAGATCTACAGGATTATCATAAAGCTTAAGAAAGTATTTGCTAGAGAATGAAATAAAAACATTTAATGACAGGAGATTATTGGGGGTAAGGGTTTTTTCAGGTAAAAGCATTGGCAGTCAGAAACCTAAATAAAATGTGTTAGACATCAGCATAGTTTAGCAAAACTGAGTCTTTTATTAATTTTCTTCAAATCTAAATGACCACACTTCATGTTGTAAGTAAATTCTTCTGTGGTAAGAATATAGATTCTGTTTTTAATTTTTAGCCACAGCCAGCCAGACTGTGACAGACATTGCAGCAGGGTAGCTCTGTTAAATAGCTTCAGAAAGACGTTTTAGATATCTTACTGTAAGTGAGACCAGTACCTGGCTCAGTAGCTTTGTTTGCTGACAGAAATTAAATTAATAAGATGGTAGCCTCAATCAAGTCCAACTATTCCACCCTATATTAAAAACAAATAAACATTTTTAACTATAAAGGTGGCATGAATGAGCGTGGCCTGAGCCTGAATTCCTTGGGAACCTGAAATCCTCATTGAAAACTAAAGGCTGATATATGGAAGGAATTTTACAATTGCTGATGAAATCCAGTGCAATATGCTGTACAAACAGAAAGAGAAAAACAGGGTTATTGAAACAAAATAGTGAAATACCGATTGTAAAGAAGCGATAGGACTGTCCTCCAAGATCTCAAAATGCAAAGCATGTTTGTGCCTTAGAAACATATGAAAGCACTGCCTAAACACAGAGAGCGAACACTGTCACAGTATGTGTGTTCTATTTATAGCACGGTGATTCAGAAACTACAAATTAGAAAAAAAATAGTTTTAAGAGAAGCTGGGTTGCTGAGCAGCAATAATACTAGACTGGAATTCAGAAGGTCTGATTTTAATTCCTTGCTCTGATCCCAATGACTTTGGACAAGTTATTTCCATGTCTAATGGCTCAATTTCCCTATATGGAAGACAGAGATAATGATACCTACCTCCTTGTTTAAGTTCTTACATGCCTATAAGTAAAAAGCACGGTGTAAGAGATGGGTATCATTATGATGACTTCGGCATTCAAAATCCTGTGTGGACACTGAATGTCCAGTCCTGCAACCTGTTCCTCACACTCATAGTTTCCCAGTTGTTTTTTTTTAAACAATGCCACTGCTCTGCAGGGCGTTCCCACCTAGCTGTACCGTGAGGTTATACAGTAACCGGGCACCCAGTTCTCAGTAGATCTGAGCTCATTTACTCTTAGTCCTCCAGGCCATAACACATTTTAATGATCCTGATGCAGTGAAGCATTTAAACACAATTTAACCATAAACACAGGCATATCCCATTGATTTAAGAAGAGCTATGCGTATCACAGCAGCAAAGCACTGGATGCTACCTAGAAAAACGAAGAACAAATATTAAAGTGTGTACATCTAGTAGTATCTTAATGAAATACATCTTATAAAAACCAGCCAAACAAAAAAATCCTCAACTCAACTGTTTTAATCTTTTGGCCTTCGGTATCCCTTTATTATTGATTGAACAAAATGTTTGGAGCAGGGTAAGCATAGGATTCCCTGAAGTTTTTGCTTTTTCTGCCAGACTACCATTAGACATGCAGCTAAATGCAAATGTCTGGAGAAATGTGCGCATGAAACAGAAGTTACACAGATGGACTTCTCATTAATTTGTTATTGCTAACTTAAGCACATCACTTGGTACACACTGAAATATCTCATCATCAATTATCAGATTTCTCGATCTGATCCAACATCCAGAAGGACGTGTTAAGATCTTGTTCAGCAGTTGTACAAAACTTTTCTGCAGTTTGGAGGTATTTGCAGTAAACAGTACCAGATAGGTGTCAGAACTAATGACAAATTCCCTTTCTATGAGTGCGTGTAATGCCGATTTAGACTAATAAATATAGAATAAAAGAAAAAATAAGATGTTCTAATGCCTAGATTCAGAGGAGTGTAATTTCACACAGCTCCAATTTTAATGGCAGTAAACTGGGATCAACTTACATACCAGTCGAAATACTGGCTTCAAGTGCTTGATTTTTTTTTTTTTTTTTTAAATGATGTTGTCTCCTGCTTGATACTGCTATAGCAATTTAAATAATGATATATCAACCCAGTAAATTTTGGGTGGTTGATTTAATTTACTAAATATTCCAAATATACTTGTCACATTGACAAGATAAAGATTTTTCCCAGTTGTAAATGGTATGCCTGATTGCCAAAAATAACAGTTCACTTGATAGGTAAGGCAGCTTTACCATACAAACATGGGGTACTTCTTTATCATTTCTTTAAGTCACTGACATCAGACATGTAAAAGTTTGAAAAAAAAAATCATACATGGGACATGCTGAAGAAACACTTTTAGCAATGCAAAGTTCACTCCTTGCTGTTTGTACTGTGGCATCCCTTTCCCACTTCAGCAGACTGCCTTGCATGTTTGTTTTCTGCGGGTTCTCCATTTCTCCTGTTTTGAAGGATAATCACATCTGTAGTGTTCAGTTCTCCATCTTCCATTACAACCTATGTCTAATACTTGCTGTAATGTCTGGATACTTGGAGCGTTTTTCATATTCATTCTCACAATATGCCTGTGGGGTAGGAAAGCATTATTATCCCTGAAAATGCTATTTTCCTTATGTTGCTGGTAGGGAAGTGAAGCACGGGGGGGGGGGCCACAAGTCACAAGGGAGTCAAAGCAGACTGAAATACCTGCCTAGGCAAACACTTTAATCACTCTTTTCTTCTTAAAATAGAAACGGCTTTGGTTGCTATACAGGGAGCACATGACGGCCCCTCCCCAGGAGCCGCAGGATCCGAGTGTTCCTCTGAAGCACTTTGGGGCAACATTTTGGAGTAAGGGAAAAAGTCCCTGGGTCGCAGCTCAGCCAAAGGATAGGTCACGACCCGGCTGTATCAGCGAGTCGCGTGAAACAACCCCTTGCAAAGCCCCTCTGGGCTGCGGTGGCGTTTTGTGAGCATGTACGCGGTGTGCGGTGGAGTGCGGGCAGGAGACTCCCCGCTGGGAGAGAGGTAACCGTGCCGGCGTGGTTCTGAGCCCAGGATGAGGGGCCCCTTGAGAAACAGGTCTGATCCGCTCAGGTGCTTGATTCTGCTAACGCAGCTCTGCAGCATTTGGGATCCGAGCTGGAACCCGCGCCTGTGCCACGCCGTGTGGATGCACCGGCTCA
>NW_009200211.1:0-274 GCF_000690835.1 Fulmarus glacialis
GCCGTCACCCCTGGCCAGTGTCACCCCTAGTCAGTGTCACCCCTGGGCTGGCGTCACCCCTGGCCAGTGTCACCCCAGGGCTGGGGTCACCCCTGGCTGGTGTCACCCTTGAGCTGGTGTCACCCCTGGGCTGGGGTCACCCCTGGGCTGATGTCACCTGGCCAGTGTCACCTCTGGGCTGGGGTCACCTCTGGACAGGCATCACGCCTGGCCAGTGTCACCCCCAGGCTGGCATCGGCCCTGGCCGGCGTAACTCCTGGCCAGTGTCAACACA
>NW_009200211.1:575-1498 GCF_000690835.1 Fulmarus glacialis
TGTCCCCCTAGGGGGGGCATCCCCCACAGGCTGGTGTCGCCCCTGGGCTGCCGTCACCCCAGGCAGTGTCACCCCCTGGTCTGGTATCACACCCCAGGGTGGCCATCACCCCTGTGGCCAGTGTCACCCCTAGGCTGGCATCATCCCCGGCCGGTGTCATGCCCCAAGCTGGTGTCACCCCTGGCCTTGCCTGGGTCCGTGGGTTCCTCCAACTTTTGGGACAGCAGCACCCATCGAGGCACCCACCCCAATGAGGTGCTCCCAGTGCATCTGTCACTCACTTGGGGACATCCCCCTGCCACCAGCTGTCCCCAGTGAAGCTGGTCCCACGTCCCAGCTGCCAGCAGCATCCCAGGGTCCTGGCCACCACCCTGGAGACAGGACCACGGGCACCTTCACACCCCGCGGCATCACGAGGTGAGGAGACCCAGGGTGAGGGGGGCCCTGGAGACAGGACCATGGGCACCTTCACACCCCGCGGCATCCCGAGGTGAGGAGACCCAGGGTGAGGGTGACAGGGTGCCAACAGAGGGTGACAAACAAGCCGGGTGACATCGGGGTGGGGAGAGGTCAGTTCTTGAACATGTCACACAGCAGCTTCTCCATGGGGGTGTTGCCGATGGTCCGGCGGAAGAAGAGCAGCTCCACGCGCTCGGAGGAGATGAAGCGCAGCGCCGGGAGGAGCAGCAGCAGCTTCCCGAACCTGGGGGATGGAGATGTGGTCATGGGTGGGTGTCCTCACCGCTGGTGTCACCCATGAGGATGTGGGGACGGCGGTACCTGACGGGCTGCCCGGGGTAGTGAGAACGGTTGTGCTGGCCCAGCATCACCTGTGACTGGTCCTGCAGGTTCTCCACCTGCTCAGGGTCCTTCAGGCCGCGGGTCTCTGTGGGGACACGGGGGTGACGGGGTGGGGTGGGGAC
>NW_009200212.1:0-19953 GCF_000690835.1 Fulmarus glacialis
CTGTAGCGTTGCATGGGGTTGTTGTGGTGACATACAGTAGTTTCTGTGATTTTGAGAAAGCCTAAGAGTAAATGCTGAAGTTTGCAGCTTAATAATTTCAATAAAGTGAAAATCAGCCCTGAGCTAAACACCTTCTCCAAGCTAAACTTGAACTTTAAAAGGTTTGTGATTGATTAATTTAGGTGATGCCTCTTACAAGGGCACCAGTTCTTATTCTCTTTATTCAGCTTTTTTTTTCAGCCATCTAGGAACCTATAGCTGACCTCTCCCTTAAATATCTCCAGCTGCACTTGTTTTTCAACCTCAACTACTTCTGAAATCTTTGGCACTCTACCCTCTGTAATACCATTCAGCACAGGGCTATTGCTTTGTATAAGATTTTTTTCTTGGACATTTATATTAGATGGGCTTTCCTTATTTCATGCCAGTTCCTCCAGGAAGTGTAAATGTGAATTTGTCCCATTTTGTAATGTGTTGGTAGTGTGATAATCACATACCAAGTAAGAAGATTTATCTGGGTAGATGTTTTCCTTCTGATTTAGGCCTTCCTTCCTCCCAGATTATAACTGTGTTACCCTTTTCCAGAGGGAATATAAACTATTTTATATAATGGCTTTCCATGGAAGTTAATAACAGTGTTGTTCACAAGGCTTTGCCCTTTTACTTTTTT
Organism: Fulmarus glacialis; assembly: GCF_000690835.1. Lineage (NCBI taxonomy): Eukaryota > Metazoa > Chordata > Aves > Procellariiformes > Procellariidae > Fulmarus > Fulmarus glacialis. The sequence goes on from NW_009200212.1 coordinate 671, forward strand.
GTGATTTTCAGATGCTTGGTTCAATGGACCAAATACTTATGCCTTCCATTTACAGAGTACCAAGTTGTACTGGAAAAAAACACATTTGTAAAGTCTACAGTTGTATGCAATCATGAAATAGTAATATTTCAACTTGTTTTCAAATCATTAAAATACATTAGCATTTATATGCATGTATGAGATTAGATCTACAAGTGTACAGCAGTGTATAATAATGTTCATGTACAGACATAACAAAAAATATAGTTAAACACAAATGCTTCTAAGATATTAAAGGAACAGAAATTCTGTTGCCAAAGCAAACAGTATTTTACTGGGTAAAACTAATTAATGATCTATTATTTTTATTTTTATTCTTGTGATTTTGTATTCTCCCTGCCCCTAACTAGCCATCTGATACACAGAAATAAAGTAATTTTAATTTCTTTGTTTAATGTCATGGATGCCCACTGTGAGCCATATCTAAAAATTGGTTCATTCAGAAAAGAGATTATCATGAGCGGGGAATTACTGTTGTATTTTTCAATTTAAAAAGGGGGTATGAAGTTAGTTCAATATATGGGCTATCTGTTCCCAGGACTTTTCAAGATGCGCATCATGTGAAAAAATGAAATTATTTCCTACTTTGTCTACGCTCAGAAATAATGGGAAGAAAACAGCCTTATAGTTTGTATACTGAATAGAATTTGGGACATCAGTATAGCATGTGCAAAATACATGTCTGCTTGCTTTTAGTGTTAACACTCGTGGACCGGAAAAGGTTACTAAGCTTTCCCGAAAAGATATATATATTGCTCCTGCTTTTGCCCATCTTTTTACTTTCTGGCATAAGAGCTAACTGTTTCGGAAGGGAGCTAATTTCTCCCTCATGATATAGAACTAATTGTGAGTAATCACTTTTAAATGAAAACATGTAAAAATATAAGTAGACTACAAAAGAAAAGCAATGTATGTGTTAATGTGGTGGACACTGGCAATTTGTCATGCAAGTGAGATTGGTTTTTTCCTCCTCTTTTTCAAGCAGTTGACTGTTTTTAAACTCACACTGTGAGGTCCATACACATCGTGGTCTTCCTCCCCGCCACAGGAGCAGAGTTCCTGCACTGTTTCCAAAACTTGTAGTCAGAACATTCACTGTCCTCGTCCTCTCCTATTACATGGATGGCTTACCCTGGCCCTACCCTTGGACCAGACGTCAGTACATGTCTACCACCTGCACTCCTGAACAGCAGCACCTCATATGTGATGGCACTGAGGTTAGTTAGCTCTCACATGTAGAGCACATCAGCACCTCACATGGCAAATGCTTTAGTTGACAGTAGTAGAAAGGATTATATTTATATATTCCTACAAAGCCAACTTGATTTCATGTTTTGTTTGGTACATTTTTGCCATGAAACCACCTAACCTGTGGTTAAGTGGGACTGAACAGCAGAGTCATCAGCCCAGGCAAGCAGTAGTCAGCGGATCTTTTTAGTAAGAAAAGCAGTTCTCACATAAGAGGCTGCTCTGGCCTTTCTTGCTCCACTACAGTTGAATTCACTGACGTCTTAGTGAGGGTCTCTGCCAGATAGCAGTCCCAGTCCTTGGAGGAGCTGAATCTGTCCCCGAGAGGTCAGCATGGAGCTCCCTCCTCCATCTCAGTGACAACAGCCTTTTTTCTTCTGAAAAAGTAACGCTTAGGACTCCTCCTGGGTGTCTCTCCAAGAGAAAGTCCAGTTTCCATCCTATTTAAAAAACTAATCTATGATTTTTTCTGCCTGAACTACTCTTGCATGTTCTATATAATCCATGTCGTTTTAAAAAATTGTGGACAGGATGAAAAACACACAAAATTATTTCTGTCATTGAAATTTGTATCTCAAGGCTCATAAAGGGTCAGTTTTCTCCACACAGAGACTGTCTTAGTGGGTCACAGATGATGTTAAAACCTGTTAAGCATCAGTAAGGCAAGGCAGCACAGTATAATCTGAACCTCCATTACAGCTCAGATGGTACTAGTGACCTCTCTGTAGGATGTTTTCATCTCTGCCAATTGCAAAGCTGCCATCTGGACTCCATTCACCCTCTCTGTAACTGCACAACTACACAAATACACATACTTTTAGGCACAAGACTGCTCTGTCATGAAAAAAAGAGTCCTTCTGTCCTGATTAATTTAAAGGACACCAGGACACTTCTCCAGCTACGCAGTGGTATGCTGGAGGTACTGCCTGAAGTCACATACTGTGTGAATACATGTATAAATAAGCACTCAAAGAAAAAGAGAGTTTACTGGTAACTGGGATTCTTTCAATTTGTGTTGTCTATGGGTATACTTGCAGCTTTCTCCCCAACCTCTCTCTCCTGGGTCCCTGAAATGTGCAGAATTTATGAAGCCAAGAGGAGCAGCTTAGGGCTATAGGACTGCTTATGTGCATAGCCTTGCTTTCTGGGGAGGATAGCTGAGGGGGTGGAGGTGCTGAGCACTGCTGCAGGTGCTGTCCAAGAAAAAACCCCGCTCTTCTGTGCCAAGTAGCACATACACCGCATATCCTGAAGAAGTTCAGCTATTGGTAAGCAGCTTCCCTATTCTGGAAAAAGAGCCCAGTGCCAGGAAGCTGATGTTGCGGACACCCCAGCAGTGGTCCTTGGGGTGCTGCGCTGCTGCCAGAAGTGGAATGGTTACAAGATGTGACCGGCCTCTCTCTGTCAGGATAGTCATCAATACAACAGCAAATCACCCTGGTGCTTGCCAGCCTCTTTACAGCTCTGTGGTCTGAAATTACTCAGGTCTGACTATGTGAAGCTTCACTTAACTTTCATCTTGTAATGCAACATTTTGTTCCATTACAGCATTGTTATCCAGCCACAGGTTTTGTGTTTAGCTTGCATTAAATATTTTTTTCAGTAGTACATTTAATGAATGTCAGCTACCTTTGAACTAAAGATTTATGTAAATAGTAGGTACGAAAGTACTTTTGAAAATACAAGGAAAATAATTACTTAGTGGGGAACAGGTAGAATTCTGCCCCAAACCAAAATAAGTAAGAAATTAAACAGTTGAAACTGAGTTCTCTTGCAAATATACATCAAGTATTTGCTTTATTACTATTACATAAAAGGCTTACAAAGTAAACCCCAGTCAGAAGCTCAGCCAGTACAAACACTGGGCTGCAGCAACTGAATTTCTGGACCAGGAGTATGAGTTTAAGGAAGGCAGAAAACATTTTCCATCTACTAACCTTCTACACAACTCCTGCTACTCTAACAATTTAAACTAATAGAGCACCTGGCCCCCACTGAGTCTCCATCTTATTAGAAACACATTGACTCTGACGGCTGCTTGGGAAGCCAAGAACCACATTCATCACCGGGGTATCTCATCTGACATCAGTGAGATCAGAATTTGGCTTTAGTCCTCCAAACCGCACACCATTTTTACACAGGAACTATGTGAAAATTAATTTTGAGTGCTACACTAATTCTACTGTATTCGGAGAAGGACACTGAACACTTCTCTTTGTTCAAAACTTCTCTTAATAGCATCGTTAATCAGCTATCTTCAGGTGAAAAGCCTTTTGTCCACTGGTATAGAAGAAGGAAAAATTAGAGCTGCTTCTCCTTCAGCCTTGGAGTGAAGACAGCACTTGTGGCACTGAGTACCCACAACAGACACAGAACTGCTGGACCAGACAGGCAACAAGCTACTAAAGAACAAAGACTCAGGAGATATGTATAAGCCCCTTTTTCCCTAAAATATCTGTCTAAGACTCTGGCAACAGACAGTATTTCTTAGTTGAGCTCTTATTTTGCAGCAGCAGATAGGGCTGGGCCTTCACACCACATGCTGTCAGGAATATTATAGCCTGGAGAATAGCCTGGCTTCTTCTCATTGAAGAATGGAAAATTGTTGTATATTATTCAATTTGTATGTTCTGATTTTGTTTTGATTTTGGCTGCTGAATAGAAATAGGAAGACAGAATAAGTTTTGTTTAATGGACAGAAAGTGTATGAAACAAGATATGATGGAAAAGATAATTGTATAGGTAGTGATTGGTTAAAACTACTCTTTTTTTTCTTAATCTAGAGATCTTTCAGAGAATCTTTATTATTTTTAAAATGAAGCAAGGACTTCTGGTAGAAGACTTTTTACAGTTACATTTTCATTTTAGCTGGATTTTAGATGAAAATTATTTTTGTATTCATGACATTTTAATGGTATTTTGTTGATTCTCTATGGCATCAAAGTGCCCATAGTGTATAATTTGTCTTCTACACTATGTCAAAATTCTGGTCTTTATGCATCAGAGCTTTCAGTCGCAGACCTTATTTTTAATACCTGATTCAGATGTATTTTAGGTGTTTGCACTTTGAAAAGGTGGCTCTGATAAAAAATGGTCATGGCTTAATTTTCAAACTGAAATTCCCTCTGAAAATCAAGATCATCTTAGTGCCTTGAATTTGGCTAATTAGTCACTCCTGAAAATTTAGGCTGGTGCTTCCAATAAATTAAATCAGAGATTTCTATCTATCTCAAACACAGGATAAAACCACAAATGCTAGACACCCCTCTCGCTGTGCTTGTGTTTGTGCATGTGTATGCATGCATATACATATCGCTTGTGCAAAAGTTACTAAGTTTTTCATGACTAAGTTTCTCTAGCCACTTAATCATTTTTGTTGTTCCATAGATTGGGAGCGATAATTGCAGGGAGCTCTGAACAAGTGGACTTTTACAGAATTATCAAAAAATCAGTTTTCTGGAATATTTCTTGTGTGATAAGCATTGTTTGGAAAGTAGTTTTATGTCTTATAAATAATAGACTTTTAATTAACGTTTCTTTTCACTGGCCTTTTTTAAAAGCAAAAATAAACAACGACACACTGCTAGAATCGATTATGTTATTTATTATAGAGCTTTTAAAAACATTTTCATAAGTGGTTGACTAACGACACAAAGATTTAGATCCTGCACTCTAACTTGAGCTTGCTGTAATGATCTTATCTATAAATGATTAGCAGGTTTATGGGATAGGAAAAAGTGGAATTTTCTCTCGTTTTCAGTACAAATCATGCCCAGAACATGTTCTTTGGCATCCTGAAAACCAAAATAGAACAAGAATGTGTTTCTTAATATGAAATATTAATCTAAAGATGTTCACCTTCTGGGGGTTCTATTCTGATTTTTAGTGATTGCCAAATATCTTTATAGATGACTGATTTGGTGAGTACTTTACCCAGCATTCAGCAGTATAAGCAGTAGAAATATGTAGTTGTGTAACATCACAGAGATGGGATTTTGCCAATGAGACATGAACATAAATTGCAAATAAGAAAAAAGATGTTTTTACCTTGCCTTCTGGAGAGTGCAACTTACCATGAACATCCCCCCCACCCCGCCATGTGCTATCTTACACATGGGAAACTTAGTCTAGAATAAAGCCAGGAGTAGTCTTATTTTGTCTAAATGGTGAAAAACTGGAACAACCCCCATTGTTGCCTTCTCCAGTATTTCTTTATGATTTTGGAAATGGAAAACTGAGAGATTTATGTAGTTGAACAATTGCCTACAAAGCCTGGGGCATGAAGCTCATTAATGCACTAAACACACTGACCACATTTCACAAGGCAGTTGCTTGAAAAAGCCATCCCCAGGTATAGAGACAAAATGTTTTTAAAAGAAGCAGAAGCAAAGTTTCACTTTGGGTGAAGAAATGGTAGTTAAAGAAAAAGGTGCTACTTTGTACTCAGATATTAAGAGTTTGACTGCTAGTGGCATCAACAGTCTTAGATCACAGCCAATAAGAAAAAGTAAAATTTATGTCTATCTTAGAGGTCTACTCTGTAAAATATATGCAAAATATGTTAGGTGCTTATTCACAGATTTGGGATGATGCTTCTCATATCCCTTTTGCTTTGGGAGGGATTAGCAAAAGCCCTTCTTATGACTTTTGAAACATTAGAGGAGATCCTGTGTCATGGCACTGAGAAAGGGAGCAGTTTACCTTTTTTTTTTTAGATACTATGACAAGACATTGCTTTACATATTATTAAATTTTAAAAGTAGAGCCCCTTTTTTACCTGTGATGAGGTACATGTTATCTCAAGGGAATGTATATGACAATTACTGAATAAAATCAATGACAAGAGGTCTCAGTAGGTACTAAGCCTTATAGGCTTCATAAAATTATGAGATATATAAATGTTAAGAGGCTAATCTAAAACAAAAATATATTACAATTTTAGCATTTCATTAGCCTTTAATTTGAAAAAAACATGTTAGTGTCTGTCAGTTTATATCTACAATTGTAGTTGCTCTAAGGTCTGATAGAAGGGAGGTTTTTTTGAAAGCTAGTCCAAAAAATATTCCTTACGGTTAGAAATAATGAAAAAAAATCAGTATGTATGTATGCAGATGAGAACACAGATGCCTTTATCTTTCCTAAATTGGGTGGGGAAAGGCTCAAATGAAGAGTGAAGTAATTTTGGCATTTTGATGAAAGCTTGCAGTATACAAGCAGATCTGTCAGAGGCAATGCGCTCACCAGAAATAATATTGGAGGGATAACTGATAAGAAATGGATATCCACAAAATGCTGGAAAAGACCAACGAAGCAAACAAAGAATTAAAATCCTGCCATCTCTGTATCACTTGCTTATACATGGATTGAATCTATTCGGTGCCAAAGTAGTTAGGTCTACATGTTGCAGAGGTGCAGAGACTACTTTATTTTCACGTTATAACTATTAACCCATTTTAACTTACTAAGAATACCCATCAGGATACCACTTCAAGATGTGTAAAATGAAGTACTAACAGCAGGACTTTATGGTTTGGAGTCCTGCAGTTTGCAGGCTCCATTAATTTCTTTGTGGGTTGACAAACGCATGGTGTGGAGTAAGTTCTAAGAACAGGGAGTCTCCTGAGACTCCATTCTGTCACTCTCCCTACCAACTGTCCAGTGCATTTCATGTGTGCCACCTATTTGTTTAAAGCCAACTGCGATTTTAATGTTAAACAAAGCACAAATTAGTTTACAGACAGTTGTTGATAATGCTAAAGAACATTTCTTTCCCTGTTTCTGCTGGCAAGATCTGAAATGGCATTTCACGATTGTGGTGTGTTTCTCATTGCTAAAAAAAACCTGCCTAATTGTGAAGCCATAGGAAGTACTGGTGCTACACAATGGCACTTGTTTGTAAATGGCCATTAGAAAAGAAGACAAAAATTAACCTGTACAAACAGCTGTTAAATTCTCCTTCTGCCTTCAGGGGGTGATTATTTTCAGTTCCTCAGGGAAAGGTCATCCCGTTGCCAGGCCTTTTCATTACTCTTATATACCATCCCTAAAAGGTTTCTTTTGCATGAGGTGTACACCAAGCTTGCTGCAGTCATGCAGTCTGACTATAAGATACCTCCACAAGAGAGTGTGTAGCCCTGCTCATTAGACACTGATTGACACTACAGAAAATTTCTGTTGCACATGTTTTACCACTTGCATCTTTGTGACTAAAGGTGCTACTTGTTGTGGACTAAGTTTTTTCAACTCATTTTCCTCCAGTTGCTGCATATAAAATGCTGGGAATAGAGTTTTCTTACCAGGGGAAAAAAAATCTGACTGAACTGAAAAAATGCTGGAAAGGAATTTGCTCCAACTTTCTCCTCTCACAGTATATATACAGAGTATTAATCTTCAGACAGGGAAAGGATGATAACTGGTGTGAGCAGGCATGCACTACAATCAACAATGATTTAATTCCATTCCAGTTCTAACATTTAAAAACATTATCCCTTCCAAGTGTCATCAATCAAGTCCTTGTTTAGGAAATACCAAATTAGTTGCTGTTGCTAAAAGGCCATCGATAGATTTTTATATTTAGGGGGAATATTCCACTGCTCTTTTTTGTTCAGATTTGGTTGTTGGCTATTAACTTTTCAATAGGAATGTTACAAAAGGCTTGTTCAGCACATCTCTATCTTCAGACTTGAGACGGAAGGGAACCATCTGCAGAGCATAAAGTATCCTTGGCACGACCGTGATCGTACAGGCAGCTGCTTTCCCATCCATGAGAAAGGGAGCTGGTTTCAGAGCCTGTGATTTCCTTCTAAATTATTTGAAGTTAATGTGGTTCACACAAGTGACTGGGGTTATTTTGGCATGTAAGTAATCTAATTAAGGTTTGATCACTAACTGGATAACTCTGTGGTTTACTAAACAGTTTAGTGGGAAAAAATAAATGTGTTTCATGCTTAGAAAAAATGAATAACAATAAGATATGATTCTTCAGTTAGGAACTAAATTATTTATATCTACCTTGAGTTACCTCACTGAGTTCAGTGTAGCTTGGTAAGGAGAGGAAAGGGGAAATTTGAGCCTGTTTTCCCTCTAACACAATTTATAGTTCATATACTTCCACCCAGTTTATAGTTATTTTCTTCCATTTGTCATTTTACAGCTTACTTTTTATAGATAATATTACTGTGTTTGGACAGATTAGGTTCCAGGCAACTTTGCTGCACATTTTGTGGCCTCCTACATTGTAAGTGTCCTGCAACGACTATTACGTTTGCACAGTTGAAGGAAGAATGGATTAAATACAGACAAAGCATGACCATTTGAAAGTAGTTCTGTGTATGAGTAGTAAAAAACTCTGTGAATATTTGAACAATTTTGTTAAGATGAGTGAGCAGCTGGTTAACTGCTTCATGAAATGGCTACTCCATTAAACTGATCTGAAATTGCACCGATTTTCTCCAAAAATGTCTGGCACCTATTTCAAGCTACATTTTTTGTGGCCTGATCACAATGTTGAGAATGCAGTGGTCCTATATATCATATTTTTCTAACTGAATGCTTCAGTCAGGCTTTAACTTTCAGTCCAATTCAATGCCTGTTAAAATCAATGGAGAGAGCTTGAGAGATTTGAATAGGCACTGAATATACAGAAACCTTAGAGAGTTCTTTATAACATTACTCTTACTTAACTTAATAGTTGCGTTTTCTTATTTTGTTCCAGGATAAAACTACTATTTAGGAAAGATTTGCGGCATTAAATCAAAATATACCCACTAACCTGAAACGCAAAGTAACTTTTCTGGGGCAATGAATCCAATTGATGGCAAAATCATAATCAGAAGCAGTACAGACATCTGCCTGAATCTCTAGGCTACAATAAAACACCTTTGTCCCCAAATGCCTTTCTAAGTCAGGTTCTTCATCTGTAACACTGAGGATTACATTACATAGCAAGGATTATGTTGTGCTTACGTCTCTGTCACGTCATATGAACATGCCAATTAATACTGGTGTGTGTCCAGGTAAGTTTGGTGAATGGTTTCCTGGAGGAGTGGTTTACTGTGGAAAGGTTCAGACAAAGCAAGTATCAGTCACTACAATTGCAGGACTAATCTAAAGCTGATTAGGAGGATAAATGGAAATTTTCTAATACATTTGGATGCATTTATATTGATCCTTCAATGTAGCTGTGCAGGACAAGGTCATCTTTGGAGGAATTAACATGGGCATCCAGAAGAGGATTAGCTTTGCAGCTGCATGCACTGTGGTAACAAGTTACTCTGCTGTTTCTGTAATTTGCAAACAATGTACAGTCTTTTGCAACAGGAAAGGATATGTGAACAATGGATCACCTCATCTCTTTCTCCTAGCCTGATGGCTTAAGACAAGAAAGTCTTTTTTTTTTTTTTTTTTCTTATTTTGGGTTTGGAATTATTTTTTTATTTTTGCCTATGCTCTTCATCTGCATTAGAGCATCCTTTCTTGTCTACTTTTCTTCCCTTTGTCCCAATGTCTTCACATCCCTTCTTTTCCGTATCATTCCCCAAATGTTTTCCTCATTCTCTGTTTCTATTTCTTTTTGCTTTCATCAACAGTTAATTCAAGTCTCAAGTAAACTCTCCCTTCCTTACCTCTCCTCATATCTCCTCATACTTAGTGATGTTTGCCTCAGCCTCTAACCTCCCCTCGCTGTCTCTACTTCCTCTGTAGTGGTTTTCTATTATACCACTTCTAACTTCACTTTCATAACCCTCCCACTCTCCTATGTCTTCCTGGTTTTACTGTCTTTGCACCACCCCCCCCTTCCTACCCTAAAGATAGTGAATAGTTTCTATTCCCTGTTTTCAGTTTCCTACTCCCTATCTGACATTGTTTCCATGGCTTTCCTCCCTTCTTTCAAGCTGTCTTAAGGTTGTCATGTCTGCTCTTCCCTGCTCTCGCTTCTGGCCCTCCATTCCTCTTTCAAAACGCTGCGTATGTCACACATTTCTCTGCGTGGCTGTCATCTCCTGTCAGTTCTGCTTATGTATCATGTGCTCTCACAATCGGCACATGTGGGAAATGAGACATTTTGAAGAGATTGCTGCAATTCAATTCTGAGAACAGGTACTGGAAAGGAAGAGCACGGCTCCTCCAGTGGATAAGAGACCGGTGCTGGATGTGACAGTTTGATTTAACGATCAAGACAAACATGAACACATCCCATGAATGCATCCCTGTGTTAGAGGTGGATTTCCCTGTCCTGAGCAGTTTTGTTTGTGTGTCAGTATTAAAGAATTTCCTAGGCCACCAACCTCACTCCAGTCCTGCAAAATTTCAAACAGCCTCTGAGCCATGTGCAGACCGAAACACTGCAGTGGGTGCCTTCGCATTTCCCATCCATGATTTATGCTTTTGACTGACCGTTTTTTCTTTAGTGTGATAGGTTTCTGAACCTGAAGTTGACAGATTTCTATAATGAGACCAACTATTATACTCTTAATTCTGACAACCAATTTTTTTCAAACTTTCTGGCAGTCACCAACTAAAGAAATTCAAGGAATATTGAACTCTTGGTGAAGCACCTAAGACCAGTTTTAAAAGCAATGACAATCTGAAGGCAGAGTATCCTTGCCTTTTGCATTAAAGACTACAATGTAGCAACTAGTACAACAAATTCTGCACGTTGATAAGCCAGCCTCAGCCTGTGCAGTTTCCTGCCTTACGGCAGGAGTCTTTGCCTGCAGAAGACATACTTAAATACAATATACCTAATTTTTAATTACTGTATTTAAAGAATAATTCTGTTTCTTCCTTTGAGGAAGGTATTTCCCCAGTGACAGACCAGTGGAGCTTCCATAAAGAGAAATGCAAAAGTGTGTGTAGGCTAAGCTAAAGATTTCCTTTTATCAGTTCATAAGGACAACATATTCTGACACATCTAGCAGAAAGCTGGAATTGCCACTCAAAGGCTTGGAAACACTGTCACCACTGGGTAGAATTAGCCATGTTCTGCAGTCAGTGAAACTGTTGCTTGTTTTTTGTATCCTCAAAATATATTTAACAAAACCTGCCACTTAAAAAAATTGGATTTCAGTTATCCTAACAAGGGAGAGTTTTCTCAGCTGAATGGAGATTCAAAAAGTGAAGCAATTCCCTGCTGTTCATGACTGCCAGAACTGTTCTTCCCTGAAGCTGCTGCTGGCTGAAGTTCCTGTTGTAACAGATCTGTGGACTATTATGAGAAGAAATGTCAGATAAGCACTGATACATTCTTCTAGTGTGCTTGAATATATCAGTAATAACTATGAGATTGTAACCTAGTGAGCTAGACTTTGTGCAGTTGCCAGAAACAGGAAAGTTTGTTCTGTTCAACTTTTGTTTCATTTAATTCTTCTCTCTAGTTTCTAATATTATCAATATTGCTTTCTTTAACATAATCTTGTTTCACGAATTGTTACTGAAGCAAGCTGCTCCAAAGCAATGTAAATTCATTTCTGACCTCTGGGGGTGAAAGAAGGGAGATAAAAGATAGTTGGCCTGTAGCACTCCGCAGAAGATATGAAGCCAGAATGTTGCCAAGGTGCTGGCGAGAATTAGTTGGCACATAAAGCAAGTCAAAAAAGGGGGGGCATGTCAGCCACAGGATCAAATACTGACAGGTGTCAAGAAGAATTCTCTTCTACAGTGTAAATATTTTTGTTTTACTTTGTAAAAACATTTGCCCTCTGCTGTCCTGCATTATTAGAAACACATTTTCAAATGATATAAAGAATCACAGCTGAGATGGTTTTCAATAAAATATATTTCACTTAATTTGGACACACTTAATTGGGGCAGGTGCTTTATTGAAAAAGCTTCTAGAAAATCAATTCATGATAGTACATAGAAATGTCTGGGACTTAATTAGGACAGTAGTCACAAGTTTTCCTTAATGAGGTATATTTGGCCATTGCCATGGGTTGACATGGTGTTTAACCAGGTGTTAAATATGTGTGAAACACTAAACTTCAATCTTTTCATAGAAACATTGCCAAACAAAGATTTAAAGAAGAACAATAAATGAAATTCAAGATTATTATTCTTATTTCCTTTAGCACTTCATTTCATTCTGAGCCTGCTGCTCCCTTTTGTGTGGATTTCAGTGTCAAGTCCAGGAAACACTACAGATTTCCATTTGTGTGTGTGAATGTCAACATTATAAAAAAGATAATTTCCTGAATAAGCTAGGGACCTGGAGGGCAGCAGGCTTCCAGATCCTGGAAGGTCACATGTGTCATTCCATTTATGTTATTTTAGCTCTAATGTCGCAGTTCCAAGCCTCAAATTGCTCTGGAGTCCAGGTGAATGTGCAGGCCTGAATTACTCAAAATTACTGAAACACCATTCAAACAGCTTTTTCTAGCAGTAGATATTTTGGCATGAGGATTGGGAGTGCAGCTTTACATGAAGGAAAGTCAGCCCATAAATTCCCCCCCGGTACCCAAAGGACAGGGACACATTTGTTTCCTTCCACGGGACTTCCATCAGAAAATGCAGAGTGCTAGTCAGCGATGTTCAAGGCCTTTAACCATTTTCAGTGAGGTTTCCCCAAACTGTGAGGTTTTAAAAGTAAAATACACTCTATCATTGCTTGATATTTACATTCAGAGATCCTATCTACACAAGAAAGGTATTTTTTCTGTACAGTCTGAGATGTGAATTCAAACCGATGTAAAGACAACTTATGCTTTCTGAGCAAATAATTTGTTTTATTTTTTAATGTGTTATTTGATTTAGTTCATTCGTTTTGAGAACAGCTAACTGAAAAGTTGTTCTAAAATTTAATGTCTGTAAGGAAAGCCCACAAGTAGACTGGTGTAACTGGGGGAAAATATTCTTGGTTTTTCAGCCTCACAAAGGATAGCACGGTAAGTTAAAACTGGTGTTCCTGTATGTCCTGCAGCAAAAGGGGTCAAGGACACTGTTAAGGAAGATTTGAGAAAATAAAGGATTTTTAGATGGGAGATGATTCTTCAGTTTTCTGCTGAAGTACATAAAGTTAAATCTTTTGCTCTCTCTATTCAAGACAGGTTCTTTTCAAGGCATTTGGATGTCTAAACACAAGGGGTAGGTTCCTAAGATACTCCTGGTGTTATGAGCTCACTCACAGTGAAATCAGTCCTCGGACACCATAAGAGTCAGCTAGAAATAATCTTTTAAAAACCAACACAATACTGAAGAATGTGATCACATTTACTAGTGAGAAACTGGGCTTCTCCCTTTTTGCTTGTCTTGGGGAAAACACAGAACTTCAAAGTCAACTTATTTTTTCTCCTCACCTTGATACTCTCAGCTCCATAGGCTGCTTGAGCCTGCTCTAGTGATTCAGAAGAGTGTTGGAAAGAGGAACTCCAGTTGCTTTGCAGTGCAAGGACCCTGAGAAGAAATGTTTTCCTATTCAGCTGTGAGCAAAACTCAGGAAACTGGAAGACAGAGCCATCAATCATGGGATGCTTTGATATTCATCCTGCTTTGCACCGTCTGGAAAATCTTCTGCTTGCAATAGGAGAAGAGAAAAAGAAGCAGCAAGCTTGTATCAGTTATTATGAATGTAAGCTGTCTTCACAGGCGCTCAGCTTTTCTAGGGATTGAAGGAGACACTACCATTATTCTGGCCTGCTTTGCCCCCATCTGGAGCTGAAATGTTTTTTGGGACAACTAGGGTAATCTCCTGAGGCATTACGCTGTAAAAGGAGGAAAAGCAGGAAGCAGCTCAAGACATCAACAGAAGACAGAGATCTGACCTCTACCCCTCCTCCGTGTAAAGCCAGCTCTGTCCCTAGCCGTCGTGGTATACTCATAGAAGAGCTTTCCATATACATGATTAGGGGGCATACTCTTGAGGCCTCCCATCTTTTTTATTTTTGCAAGTTAGATCTGCAGCCCTCATCTCAGTTCATAGAAAATGTGACCCTTAATGCCGTTCAAACTCATACACAATGCAGTTATATTTGATCAGCAGCATAACTGGAGAAGTGGCCAACAAAGTGTGCCAGTAGAACTCCAGCATATTTCCTATATTAACAATCTGTAATTTGAGTGTTTGTTCTCTTGAGTGCCTTCAAATTATGCCAATTTCTAGAGATTAGAGTCTAGGCTAAGTACTCTCCATGAACAGATATACAGTGGATCTCTGTTTTAGTTGGAGTAAGGTATATATTTGAACTGATTGCTCATTGCCTGAAAGAGCTATTCAGCTGGATATAAAAATTGCAGTTTTGACATGGGAATGTTCCTGTGGCATTGTTTTACATAGCAATGGTTGAATCTGAAACTTTAGATTCTCTTTGGACACTTCAGCTGGGATGTGGTTTGAACTGGAGTACCCAAGGCTCTCTTTGATTCCCTACCAAGGGTGAAGTAAAATATTGTTGCATGTTTTTGATGTCCAGAGAAGTCTATGTTACTTTCTCTGCAGGATAGCCTTGTTATGTTGCAGGTACATTACCTTCCTGGTAAGTAATGACGATTAATTTATTTTTCTGGTGCAGGAAACCAAATTAAAGGAGTCAAGCTTATAAACTTGAACTTAATCTAAATCACTCACTGAAAAACAGACAGAGTGGTGACTAAAGCTTAGTAAAAGTCTTTTATTAATCCTGTTTCATATACTGACTCAAAACATAATCACGGGCATATCCCAAGACCTCATTTGCTTCAGGCAATGCAGCTAGAAATTAAGTAAAAAAATAAGCATTGTGGATGCTGCGCTCCATATACAGCTTGAGTGTTCTTTGAATAAGTTAAAGTTCTTGAAAAATGTAGATGAAACGGGGATGTATTACCAAAAAAAGTTCATGTGCATGGGTGGATTACCGCACTCCTTACAAAGTAATGCTGCCTTCTGAAAGAAGAAAGATATCAGAAAAGTCAGCTACTCATTTACATGAGCATCTAGAACTAGAAAAAGACTAAGGAAACACATGTGACAAAAGACTCTGGATTTTATTATTTAATTCTTTTGACAAATAGATATGTTGCTGATTCAGGGAGACTGATGTGGTGCAATTGCTGCTGCACATTAAGTTCACAAGGCAGTGAGCATTTTTCAGACCATCTTATTCCATTCATTAACACAAATTAACTTAATATCAGCTAGTGGAGAATCTTCTGTTTACTAGGTTTCATCTCACATGTGATTGGAACTTTATATTGAAGGAATTTCTGATGTATATTTTTAGCTGAGTTTTTACATTTGCATTACATTTGAATTAGACATTTTTGAACCATGCATGAGCAGCAGCTGAAAAAAGGATGATCTGGGTTTTCTAGAGCACACTGTGAAAAATATGGAACTGCTAAACTCCATTTCTCACTGTTCTTAGGTGAATTGAGGCAAAGTTTCTTTTGGAGTTTTGCTTGAGTAAGTCCTATAGAATTTGACCTAGTTTTGCCTGTCTTCAGTATGAACAACAGCGTAACTGTGGTCTGTTCATAGCCTGTCACAACACAAATTGCCTCTTGAAACAAAAAGACCTACAATGTCAACTTCAGTACCCTATATGAGTATTGACTTTAACTTTGCTTAAGTCATTATAGAACATTAAGAACATTACAAAAAGAAAACTGTAGATAGATGGAAAAAAGGCAGAGACTTTAGAATGAAAAGATTCAGTTGTTTAAAAATAGGTTGGGTCCTATATGACCATTTGAAAAAAATTAAGCTATAACAGTCATATTTTTAAAAATAAAATAGCTCTACTGTGCAACTTTCGCCTTCTTCCAACAGAATGGTGTTGTGTTGAATTTCAAGGCTGACCCTGGAAAGCATCTTAGGTGGCAAAGCAAAGATCAAGGCCAATGTCAAATTTTTCTAATTTATATTTCTCCAATGCTTTCAGAGTCTGGAGGCAAGACAAAGTCTGACTGGATTGAGGGTATTATATTCCCACATATGTCTCATGAAGAAATTTCTTGGGACTAAGAAAATCATTCTTTTTGGCTTAGTAAAAGATGTGCATATGTGAAGTGTAACTCAGGCGAGGCTTTTCAAAATCTCTTGTTTCAGACTGGTACTCATGACTGTGGCGGGTATCCCCGAATAATGAAATTGCTATCAGCAAATGACCCTCTTCTCCAGGACCACATGAATGCCACTGTGTGGTGCTGAAAGAAGAAAATGAGGTCATATTTCACTTAAGGACAGAATGAAAGCTGGAACTGGTTTAATATTTTTCCCCGTATTTTCTTTTCCACTCTCAGTCATATCTGCATGGTTGATGGTTAACAGGGTGCTTTGCTTCTATGTGAGGAAGCATTTGTTATTGCTTGCTCACTATTCTCCATAGCAACACAATGTCTCTGTTTAAGATCCAGTGGAGATGAGCAAACAGAAAAGCCTTTAAGCAGCAGTTTGTAAAAGAAACTAAATCAAACTTAACTCTTTCACGTTAACTGTGCAGTCAGCATTTATTCTGGTATTGTGAAACGTCTTGTTGAGGGCCAGAATACTCTCAATCTTTAAGCACAAGAATGGCCGTATTGGGCCAGATCCACTGCCCCCTTAGTACAGAAAGCCATCTCTGCCAACACTGGGTAGTGGATTCCTACAGAAGAACACAAAAGCAGGGCAGGCGTGACATGATAAATATATACCCTTTCCTTCCTTCCCTCCCCCAGTTCCTACAAGCTGCAGCTGAGGAACTTTCTTTACTAGAAGAGGTGTCTGTGTTTTTAAATGCAGGTGTGTATGAAGTGGTTAGATTGCAAATAATTTTATCCGTTATTCTCCACTAACGGCAAGAGACAAATCATAGTCTGTCTGTTTTGTTGTACACTGCACTCATGGAACATGTAAGAAAAAACAGGCACAAATCTGAGATGGGAATCAGAGACTACTTGAAAGGTCCGTATCATTTACTGAAGCTTTCAAAACCACAGAATGAGTATAGAAGTACATAGCATTAAAATAACTATGTTGACGACCACATTTTGTTTCCAAAGAATTAGAAGAGCAAGTGAATAGTAAATTAAGACTCATGTCAGGCTGTGAAAGATGAAATATCCTAGAGACACACTCAGCACATGGAAAAGGCTACAAAAACATTAATAAGGATACATACAACAAAAGCCTGGAAACTGAATTATGTGCAGGACTTTGTGCACAGATGCTGCTCCTGTAGCAACATTTCGTTAGAAGCCATAGCCATTTACAATCCACTTTTCTTTAGAATCCTTTTCCCTACCATATGCTACATTACCTACCTGGTGATAGCAACGGTAGCTAAGAACAACAGAGGTAGGTAAAGAGCATTACATGGACAGTCCTTCCTGTCATTGCAAAAGATTTTGAATTGAACAGACCATTCACCAGCACTGCCAACTCTCATAACTTTTATTTTAAGTCCTTCCATACATGAAGTGTGCTTTAAGCCCTAAGTCCTGGGGTCATTTGCTATATTGTAATACCTGCACTTTTACCTTCCTTTCCCTTATGTTTATATCCATCGTGACTGCAAGCCTTGAAAACCTTGAAAACATGTACTCTAAAGCTTGAGAACATAACTGAACATAACATAAATGAAGAGAATTAACAATTTTAGCTCCCATGATTACCCAGCCAAACCAAGTTCACATGAGCCTTGTTTAGGCAGGCCTGGCAACACCTCACAGGGTTGTTTGACTTGCCACAACAGCCCCGACTCAGCATCAACCTGGTCTTTTTCTTCAGTGTCTGTCCAGCCAAGGGTGCTGTCATTACTTTGACAATAGAAAACATCCTCAAGTACTTACTCTTCAGTTTAGAAAACAAAAAATTGCCACTGCTTTGAAAATGAAATTTAAAATAAGTGTTAGCTAATTTCTGGCTATAGACACTTTTAAATATGATTAATCAATCTTAATATGCCTAGTGATAGAATTATGAAAATATCAAGCAATGGTGAATGATAATACAGTTTTTTAACTCAAAAACATTAAGATATTGGATGCAACAGACTGACACAAAATAAGTAACAGCTCAAAAGAGAGTAGGGAGAAAATAAAAAATGCCCAGGAATGTAGGTCTTCAATTCAAGCATGGAACAGCAACAGAACAGAAGCAAGAAGACACACAGAAAAGCATACTGCAATTTGTGTAAATAATTTCTGTTTTCACAATCCAATCTGACAGTCTTTCTGTAATAGCTACATGTATAGCATGGGATGTTTTTTGGAGTCATTTATAAGTTATACAACTACACGTTTCTAGTAATAACTGCTATTTTTTTACCCAGCAGGTTAATATGATAGACATAAAATAAAAATAACCACCTAAAGTCTGAATCAATTTCTAAAATTTCTTCACGTGGCTGAATCTATCATTAAAATCCAGATATGCTGACAAAGTACCTCAGATCCTATGGGACATTGGGTCTGAATCACGTTCATCTTTCAAGCATCCATTCACAGATCCGATGCGCATGTGCACCCACCACAAAAATCTGGGCTTTTTCCTGCATGAAAAATCATTGTATTTGGGTAAAATGCAGCTCTTGCTGCTTTCACACCTCAATCAGGCCTTGGGGCAGCGGCGAGGCCTGGATTTGGCACAGTGGCGGGCTCGTGCGCGGGCCCTTGGCTGGGCTGAAGGGGCATCCATGCCGCACAGGGCCGCACCGGAGCACCTGGACCCGCCGGGGCGGCTGGGCCAGCGGTGGCACAGCAGGTCCTGCTGCCTCGCGCCTGTGAGCTGTGCGGCAGGGCCCTCTGTTGTCTTGTCACGCTGTCCCTCAGGAACAACGCTTTCCTCTCACTGCCCCCAGGTGTGGGTAAACATCCACAGCGTTCAAAAGCAAACGAAGGAAAGGAGAATGCAAATTCAAAGCAATTTTTAAAAAATTATTTTAAAGACTTACCGCCATGGTGTCTCACAGGAGCTCCCACTTCTCCTCCTGAGGTTGCCAGGGTCCAGGGCTGCCTTTCCTCCCTCAGCCACCGCTTGCTGTCTGTAGTGGACAAACCCCCAGATTTGGGCCAGTCCAGCCCTTGACCCAATGCCTCAG
>NW_009200212.1:19996-24524 GCF_000690835.1 Fulmarus glacialis
AGGCTCCTGGGGCCAGCCACCCCTGGCTGTGCTGCTGTGGTCCTGCTGTCCCCTCAGCGGCCTCTGCGCCGGTGGGCTGCCTCTGTGCGTGGGGCTGCTTCGGAGCTGCCTCTGTTTGGCCTCAGCGTGCAGGAAGGGGCGAGTGATACACACGGGGCCCTCGCAGAAAGAGCGGGAGCCCTGAGACAAACCCTCTGCTCTCCCCATCTCCTTGCTTTGGACAGCCTCAGCTTCTCTGGGCTCCTACCGCCCTGCCGCCTTCTCGATCTCCAACAGGCCTCTTCATTTCAAGGTATTAATAAGTATTTATTATGCTCTGCTTAAAACTTAAGAGTATGGTTTCAAAAGGCACAGCAGGCCGAGCTGAAGTTCATTGCCACCAAAGGGGGTGCGCGCACTCACCCATCTCTTCTCCCCTCCTCACTGTCAGAAGGGTGCTGGCACTTGCCAGAGCCCTTCTTATGTGCCAATTCTGTTAGCTAAAATGGCAAAAAAACCACCCAAAAAAAACACAATGGAAAATTGAATAGGTCTCTGCCGTACTAATGAGTTAAATTAGATCACAGAAGGGCCCAAAGTGTGCCAGAGCAGGTGTGAGAAAGGAGGTGTGCAGCCAGCAGCAGGAGGAGTGGGAAGAGGAGGGAGGAGAAATTAAGTCTCCTCTTGACCACATTTGATCAGTTTATTGGATTTCTGTCTTTGTTTCATTTTAACTCTGAAACCCAAGCGTAATCAGTCATTGTCAGGCCTTTCCCCTCAATCACTAGTACATGCCAATGGAGTGCTGCCACCATGTTGGGGCCTGGCTCAAGCAGCCATCACTGCTCCTCTCACTGCTCACAAGGGCTACCAGCAATGAATTTTCTCCTTTCCAAGACAAAAAAATTCGTAGGACAGGAATACTTTTATAATATTTAGGAACTGATTTTACCATTATGCTGTAATGGCTGAAATGCAGCCTGAGCCCCTTTCATGAATGAAAAACAGAACCTGCCACAATGCCTAGATGTGCACATCCCCAAGGTTTTGTTCAGAGGAACATCCTTCTAGAGGGTAAGGTTACCTTTCCCTGTGCAAGCCAACACACTCATACAAATGCCTGTAACTTTTCTAAAGTGCGATGTGAATATTTTTCTAAAAATCACACGATAAAACCATGAGAAAAATGCTGTGCAGAAGAAAGCATTATAATCTGCATATGGATTAATCTAATAACATGATCTAATAATGTGTTCGTATTGGCATAATCTTGGAAAGCTCTCTCGGGTGTGATAACATTTAGCAACTAATGAAACATATCTTTTTATGCCTCTCCTGGAAAACTGGAGAGAGCCAATCCATTGCTTTTTAGCTTTACTCTTATCCCTCTTCCCACCCCGCAGACAGAATGGCTTTTATCAGTGCTAAAGGTAGATTGAAGAGTTTCTAGTATAAAGACATAGGCATAGCAAAACGCAGTGGTTGAAGTTTAAATCAGCAGATTTTAAACAGGAAATAAAATATATTTTTAACACTGAGGGAAATAACTACTGGAGCAATTTACCACAGGCATGGAAAACTCAGCATGTTTTGCACTCTGTACATTTGAATTGGCTGTCTTTA
The DNA here is from genome assembly GCF_000690835.1 of Fulmarus glacialis. Lineage (NCBI taxonomy): Eukaryota > Metazoa > Chordata > Aves > Procellariiformes > Procellariidae > Fulmarus > Fulmarus glacialis. The sequence goes on from NW_009200212.1 coordinate 21,599, forward strand.
TAAAAAGATATTTTCTAGTGAAGTTTTTGGGGTAAACATGGAAATTGCCGGATAGAATAGGCAAGAGGTCAGGTCAGGCCGGACCATTACAACCATCCCTTTTTACTACAAACCATGATTATCATCCTTTGTACCTAACAAGCCATAGGCTGATAGCCTTCCAGATAAGCAGTACATTTTCTAAAATGATTTACTTGAAAGCTGGAGCTGGAGTGTTCCTTCCCTGATTCCACTGAAGAGTAGATGCCCCAAGTGGCCTGCAGAGAACTGTGAATTTGGAGGATACTCTACAGTTAAGGCCAAATACAGTTAGTTCACCTTACATGACCACGGATTTTAGAGAAAGTAATCAGCCCAGAGTAATACAAGTGGTATACAGTCATGCATCTTCGCTTTCCAGTTTCATTTAGTATTGGCCACTTCCAAAAGAGTATTTGGAAAATTTTTTTGCCTATATTGGCAATTTCCCCAAAGAGCAAAGACACAGATGTCATTGATTTTAATTTCATTAAGCATATTCATTGTAATGATCCACTAGCAGAGTCTATGTTACAAAAAAACCCGAATTGAACCTAACTTCAAAAAAACCTGACAAGTGTCAAGTCCTGTTGCCAGCTGACTTGAATAGCTGCACTTGATATGGGATTTTTTTTGTCTAATATCCAGCTAGCAACGAATGTTCAGAGGGAAAATTTGATAGAAAAGAAATAGGAAAAAATAATAAGCTGTAAACATCAATATATAATGTAAAACTATACAAGATTACTTAGAAACAGTAATGCAGTTAAATCAATATTCTGGCATCAGGATGACAAGTTTTGGTATTTTCCAGACTCTTCCACCTTACAGCTGCCCATTAATTACCTTCATTTGTCAGCTGACAGTACAAACAGGGTACAAATGTTTAGTCTGCTGCTTGTGTTAATATCTAGGAGCTGCAGTAGACAGAAGGTTTCCAGATCTCTGCTGTATAATCACCCTATGAAATTGCTTAGCTCTGGTGTTTGCTAGCACTACTAGCATGTTTTCTTTTTCTTACAAATAAAGTAACAGATGAAAATGTCTCAAGCTAACACTAGCTGGTTTGCATTCTTAACAAAACCATGTTAGAGCAAAACAGTAATTCCACCTCAATATCAGTTTTAGATGTGCTTACTTACAAGTTACATTTTAGCATTCAGTTTTAGGGGCAGACTGATTTACACAGTGGAATATTTGCATAAGCCGCCTTGTGTTCCCACCTCATGAATAACAGTGTAGGAAGAAATGGAGGTAAAAGCAGGTCCATAAACTAGCATGTTCTGCAAGTCTTCTCAGGCAGTGAAGCAATAGCAGAATGAGACAAGAAGCACATTGAGTGTTACTGCTGTGCCCCCACCAAGGGAAACAAACTTGATCCTAGGCATTGGCTCACTCAGTCACTTGTTGGGGCAGAAAGCAAACCAGAGTATAAACATGTATATGCACAAGAGCTTTCCATCAAGCCTGGAATTGGACCAGGCTTCCTCATTGCCATGTAAGCCAGCCAGTGCAATGCATCATCAAAACTCTGACTAGAGATAACATATCGTTCCTTTTCTGAAGTACCCATTTATTACTCAGCAGCAGACAGTTCAACATTGAGAGAAATCCTAGCACAAGGCAACAACTAGGACCCTGTGTGAAAACTTCTACTGCCATTTTGTTAGGAGTACCCTCAGCCCGTTTGGTTGCTTATCCAGGACCATAACCCTGTCAGCATTCCTCAGACTAGAGCTTTTCTATGAGCAGCAGCATCAGCTGCTCTTAATGCCACTTCTTTTTTTACCGGCTGGGAGCTAACTGAATAGATACAGGTAGGATTCATCCCTGTTCCTTAAAAGGCTTTCCCAGAGCACGACAGTGTGAATTTTTTTATTTACACTTGCTTTCTCAGGCTCTTTTTGCACTGCAGCTGCAGAAAAGTGGTAATTCTATGACCTACTAACTTTTTCCACATAAAAAGCCAGCAGTGGAAGAACTGGCATATTAACATAGTTCCTCATATTGCAGTAGGCTGGCATGGATGTAACAGACAGATATGATAGGTATCCTGATATTGCAGTGTTTTACAAATGTCACCTAGCATCAATAGATTTCTCATATGTATTTGAAATTAAACACAAGTTAATATTTGCAGGACTGGTGTTGAAGTGAGGTCCAATAAAACTATAGGTCTGCACAGAAGAGAGAATGTAAGTGGCTTTTGCTGTCTGTCCATGTGGAAGTATGTACTTCACCTTGTAAGAACTACTGAAGACAGCAATAATGCCAGGTTACTTGTCTCTATATGTTAATGGAATATGCTGAAGATCTCTATCTTCAGAGTTGTTGCTTCCGGCTCTTGCTGAGGCAGCCTGCAGGTTTATACAGCTGAATTTTCCTCATTTATTTTATACAGATTCTTTTTGTCAATATAAACACAGATCAAAGCTAAAATGTTTTAAAAATGAAGCTAGAGACAAAAGACAGCAGCTGGTCCCCAGAGGGAGGGTTCAAGCCTCCAGGTCAGAGAGACTGGGGAATTTCCTCCTTGTGTGTCAAAGGCTGTTACTAAGGAGACCACTTTTGCTTCAATGAGCCTGTGGGATGGACCAGTTGACATATATGCAACATTTCTGCTACTAAGGTGAAAGAGAAGCACAAGCTGTGGAGTCTTTGTCAGGATAGAGCACAGAAACCCACTTACAAAGCCCTTTTCAACTACTATACTTGTTCAAAAAAAAGTTGGTAACCTCACCATTTTTCCCCTTTTCTTTGCAGTCATCTTTATTTCAGATGAGAAGGAAAATGTTGCTGTGAATGGCAAGGAGATGATACATTACTACCAGCAGAAATCCAATGAGAGCACAAGCTTTCCAAAGTAACAGCTCTCCAGCTAGACATAATCCTTCCATTACAAGTTCAG